>NC_061505.1:17111094-17122430 GCF_022539355.2 Hippoglossus stenolepis | reverse complement strand
GTTGTTGTGCCATAATGCATCAAACGTGATACCATAAAATGGTGTGCCTTTCGGCATTCAATAAATTTGGTTATCAAAATAAAAATATTAAATATTAATATTGTATTATTAATATTAAATAATAACTTTAATTGATTAAAGTTACCTCGGGGCACCACCCTTCAAAGGAAGGGAAAATATAGCCAATTTATTGATTAAGTCTCATAAAGGTTCTAACTACAAATTTGGAACTCTGATTAACAATTAAATTAATAACTATAACCAAAATTACCATATAGATAGTTAGCTAAGTTGAAGGATATGGGGTTCTTGACAGTGTAGAGGTTGGCGAAATTCACTTATGCAACATTAATGGAAAAACATTTGTGAAAGAAAAACATTTATTATGAATATAATAAAGTATAAAAACACAAATTACTAACGGTCTAATTGCTAAACAAAGATAGGTATGTGTGTGTGTCTGTGTGAGTAACACCCTTCCCCCACCTATTGGAATGTTTACGACCTGTAGAGATAATGAGGTGAAGAGTTATGCGTGTGTCTGTGTGTGTGCCAAATTAGACAAAGTTACTAGATTGGATGCAACGAAAGACTGTGAAGAGCATAACAGACTAACATTACTTTCTCAATAACTTGTACCCAAAATATCACAACACCACAAATCAAACTTATAAACCTCACACAGAATCGAATAAACAGTCTTGCTTAGCCTAGTATAATTATTAAGCCCAGTTGTGTTACCAGTCCGTGGAAAGGGGAAAAAGGAAGTTGCTGTGCAGTTCGCAGTTTTGTGTCGTCTTGCTGGTTCCTGTTGAGTTGTGTAGCTCAGTTGCTGGCGGACGTTTTCACAGCAGGACATCGAGTCGCTGCTTGAAGGGTTGGTAGAGCTTGGAGGTTTCCTTGGTGAGATGAGCTGGAAGCTGCACCTTTGTGCTCCTCTCGAAGAGTTGGATGGTGTCGTGTTCTTTTTTCCTTAGGTAGAGAGGGTAGAGTCGGTCTGGTTCAAAAAAGTATTTATTTAGAAGCAATGAACAGCTACTACATAGCTATGGGCACTCAACGTACAGCCCCAAGCCGCCTAATACCGCCGGGGAAGTCAAGAGTCGCCCCGAACGGACGACAGGTGCAATATTTATAATAATAGGTAGAACTTCATTGGGAGGGGGAGTCACGTGGCTAGTGCACAGGCTGGTCCCAGCCTCTAGGCACTGGAATCCGCCAATGATGAGGAGCCGCTCCCAGTTTCGTCCCTCCTTTGACAGTAGCTGGGAAAATCTTCACATTCTGACAGTGTTTGGTTTGGTGTTTTAAAACAAGCCTTGAATCAGCTGACAGCTTGTGAGCTTTCAGTATGGCATGCGCATTTTCTAGACAAAACAACGCCTTTCCTATCTGTCCTTCAGACCCTAGTGGCAGCTGCTTGAAATCTTTCTAAGGGTATGTCACAGTTTTTTAAGAAAACAGTGCATTCATGTATGTGTGATGTTTGAATAAAGCTAATGGAGTTTATGCTGTAATATAGTAAGTTAGGTATGAGAACAAGTTAAAGTACAGTGTATTGTATGCCACAGATGTACAGTCTTCTCAAACAGGCATTATCAGACAGGTGCAAGACTGAACTGCGATGTGACGCACACACACACACAACAATCAACTTCAAGATTAAAACCAGCCAGCAACGGCTACTATCAGTCACTATGTGAAGGCCGCACATTTTCCCACATATTCAGCCCAAACTGCCCCTGCCCCCACCCCTGTCCAACATACTGCATTTGTTTAGAGTTCAGTTTCATTGCCATCTTCACAGACACATACTCAAAGAAAAACATAGATTTTAGTCTTAACAATGGGAAGAGAAGATGTGAGCTGGAGAAGAGGCTCAACAGCCTTCCCTCCTGTAGAAGGATTGTAGGAAGAGGCAGAAGAGGCTCGACCGCCTTCTCTCCTTGGAGGGAGTGTAGAAAGAGAAATGAAGAGTTGGATAAACCTGGCTTTATATTGGCCCGGTGACCTCACAGGTCATGGGGTCCAGAGTGACCAATGGGAGTTGAAACCTGTGTCCCTGGGGGGGGGGGTTTCACACCTCTGATGCCCCCTGGGAGACTGAGTTCCTTGCTCTGGTTTTTGATGGCCCCTGGGAGACTGAGTCTTGGAGGAACATGCGGCTTCAGGCTTTGATGGCACATGTAGGCCGAAGTGTGGTTTCACACAAAGAACCATGGCCCAACAATGTCATCAAACTCTGTATTATATCTGTCCTGGGTCTATGAGTGTGTTTCAGGGTGGATTTTGGAAACTTGCTGATTTCAGAATGTCTGCTTTCACAGCAGGGTCATTCAGGTCCAGAGGAGTCCTGCAGCTTCACTTCAAGAACGAGGAGAGAAAGAAAACACAAGTTTACAGTGGTACTAGCTTTGTGAAGAAGTACTTGGATCTTTTATTCACAACACAGTGAGGAACCTCTGGTCTCCAGGCTGCTTGTTGCCCACAAGACACTTTGATCAGGCCTGTCTGACAATTCACAAAAACAGAAACTCAGAAATAGACTTTCACCCTGTGGTTGTTCGCCACCTTCAACCTGTGCAGTTTATTTCTGCATCCATTTAGTTTTTCTGGACACATATGAGGTCACCCTGACCTTTGACCACTGAAATCTAATCTGTTCATCTTCAACATCTTCAAGTGACAACTGCTCAAAATGTGAGGAAATGATCGAAACACAGACTTGAAATATCATGTTCAAGAGGCCAAAACATGTTTTATAAGTTAACCACCACCAACTGAAATCTAATCAGTTCATCTGTGAGTCTATGGCTGTGTTCCAAATCCCTCACTATTCACTGTATTGTGCACTATATGCTGAGTTCGCCATTTTTTAGTGGTGTCCAAATGTTTACAGATTTTTCTATACCCAATGTAATGGACTCATTGTTTCCCACAATGCATCATGAAAAGTATTGTACAACCATTGGTCACTAACCAAACAATATATCCCATCATGCATTGCACTCGTGGTGAAGAGACGGGAGGAGCGAGGGCAGCAGGAACAGCCCGACCTGTCGTTCTAATGTAAATAGAAGCAGAGCGGTGCATCACAGCACAAAGTGTGGGAAACAAGTTTATTTCCACATTTAAAGACGATCATCCAACATGTTTTTTTACAATAAAGCTGCAAAATAAACATTTCAAATTTAATTTGGGATTTTCCACATTGTTGTTGTTGTATATTCTATTCCTGTGGCAATGATGTCATTTTTCGATGCAGAAAAAATGCCCGGATTAGTGTCTGAAAGCTTTTTTGTTCTTTTCCGATGAGCTCACTATATAGTGCTCTATATGGCAGTCACTTTTTGTTTTTGCATATTTGTGTTTTTGGATTTGTACTCTGTATTTGAATCTCCCCCTTCCTTGTGTGTCCCTCGCCTCAGTTTAGTTACGTCCATGTTGCTCCATTTCCTGTTTTATTGTGACCTTCACTTCCTGTTCCCCCCATGTGTCATTGTTGGTCCCTTCAATCTTGTGATTGTGTGCACCTGACCTCATGTGTTTCACCTGGGTTCAGTTATTCTGTCTGTGTCAGGTCGTCTCTTCACTTTGGTTCTGTTCAGTCCAGCTCCTGTGTCTCTGTTTTGAGTTTCAGCTCTTGGATCACCTGAGTTCTCTAACCAGCCTTCTGAGTGTAAGTAATTACATTTGTTGATTAAGTATTTTCCCCTGCACTTCTTGTTTTGTTCTGTTTCTTTGGCAGCATTTGTGTTCAGTTATACAACAAACGTGACATTATAATAACATTATATAATGTGACAAAATAATTCAAAGGAGTCAACATGATAACTCTTGTTTCCATTGTTCTGGCTGCTTTGCATTGTAAATCCTCTCTGGCAGGAGTTCTTTGTATTCACTCATCTCCCTCAGGGTTATTTGATGTCATCAAACTCTGTATTATATCTGTCCTGGGTCTATGAATGTGTTTCAGGGTGGACCTCAGGTAATCAAATCATCCTTGAAGTGAATATTTGTGTTGGATGTAACAAAATTTCCTGAAAGTGTTTGTGATTCATTCACAAGAACATGAGGTCACCGTGACCTTGACATTTTACCTTCAATCACCAACATCGTTTCAGTTCATCTCTGAGTCCAACTGAAGCTTCGTACAGAATTTGACATGTGTTCATAAAAATGGGGCAGACAAACAACCTGAAAACCTCCACCTAGGTTTTTCAGCATCAAAGGAAAAATTCACATTAAACATTAGACCAACATGTCTTTCAGTGTGGTCACTTCTGGCTGAATATGTCTGTCAGGTCATGGTCAAGACCTGTCAGACTGTCCAGAAGAGAAAAGTAATGAGTTCAATATTAAGGACAAGCTAGCTTGGGGGGTTGTTCTCCAGAGGCTGGTGTAGTATTTTCATAAATCAGGGGCCACAATTTACACAGAGGGGCAAATGATATATCAAACATCCATGTCCAATTCCTGATTCAGTAATATGTACATTTAAAGAGTCAGTCTGTAGGATTTGGTGAGATGTAGTGGTGCAGTTGCATATTGCAGCTGAGTTCCCCTCACAGCTCGCTCCCCTTCCAGACCCGCTCCTGATGTAAATTTTAAGTATTTAAATATAAGGGGCTCATTTAAGGGGGAAAGAAGTCCACAATTTTTAGAATTTAGATGAAACACACTAGTTAAAACATCAGTAGGATTATTTCATATTCATTTTCTGCCAATCGATCCCTTTCACCAAAATCTTACACACATTTATGTTTACTTTTAGCTCCATAGCTTTGAACACACACCATTAAATAAATTTTGCTCATTCAAGCACATTGTGTTCTTCCAAAAAACCTGGAAAATAAAAAGTTATTAGTTTATTTAGACAACTGACAGGACATTACCTCAGGAAACATGCAGCTGAACTGGGTGAGTTGTGTGATGCAACAATATGATTGATATTTAAATTCCCATCTATTAGTCTTCACTATACCTGACATTCATGGTCTCAATAGCTGCTTCTTTCTGATATCTCTGTCCCAGCTACTATAATGGGGGAAGGTTCCTGATGCTCACAGAGGAATCAGGGCTCCTCCTTGGTTTTCACATCATGGACCATAGAAAGAATTCATAAAATGTTGTTGTGGGTCCAGGAATTTTTTCACTTTCTTTAAGATTGCGAGATGAGAGTGTTTGATAACATTTTTGATGATTTCTCAGGAAATAATTTATGTATCTTGACTGAAAAAGAAATCAAGCATGATTGGTGCAACTTGGTTGAATTTAAGGGGACTGTTGGGCCTTGGTGGAGTTATGCACTTTACTCAGTGGCACTGTAGTTTGATTATAGGGTCTAAAATTCCCACCAAGCTTATGTTTTAAAGCTGTGTTATGTTTGCAAGACATCCACAGTGAGCAAGAAGCGAATCGGAGATTTGTTGGTGGTAAAATCCACGAGTGCATCTGCAGGACTGTTTACTCCCTTTGTCTGTGTCTCTGTTTGGCCTTTGTAGACCTTCTTTTGTCTCAAACTCTGAGGCTGTGTTAGAGCTGTGCTGAACCGGGATGGAGGAGAACAACATGTTCCTCTGAACTACCCCCTGACCCCAACCATCCTGAGACTGAGACAGACTCCTGCAGTACACCAGCCAATCCACTGGTCAGTTACACTTTCTGAAAAAGTGAAAGTAAAATTCATTAAATACCCTGAAATCAATTAATTTATTTTTAATTGTAAAAGATACTTCCTGTAAGTGGCTACTCTCAAAAAAATAACTCATTGGGTGAACTCAATTAAATTGTATCTCCAACTCAATTTAATAAAATCCCTGCAATATAATTTCTTCTCATTGGTCCAACTAATTTCTCTCACATAAAGCTAAAATTACATTAATTAGTTGATTAGTTAAGTTTATTTACATAACACCAACTTATCTTTTTAAAGGCAGCTAAAGTAAAATATCTACATAGATGATGTTAAATTGATTTTAGTTAGTCCAACACAAAATTATATAATTGGAAATTAAAAAGGTAATATTGCTTTTCATCTGATCCCCGTTTAGACGCATGAGACAAACCTTGTTTGAGTTTTTTTTTATTTTAAAAAGCTCAGAAACTAGCATAGTAAAAACCAACCAACATTGAATACTTTTTTGTTTGTTCTACATACAACAAATATCAAGAAACAAACTGATCAGGAAATAAAAGCAACACAATCCTGACAGTAATCCTGAATTCAACATCAATACAAATACATATATGTTTATACTTATAATATATTAACTTTTACTTGAATACACTTTTCTTTAATGCTAAACCTTTTGAAGTGCACTGGAAACAAATGGTAATCTTAACAGCTCTGTAGCAGAGTGACTTGCAGCATTAAGAGGCCAAGAAAACTACAGAGTTCTCCTAATATTCAACATGACATCCATACAGCCATAAAGAAGCCAATTTACAAAGAAACGTCTCCCCTTGGGTCCATGCATCTAGCAATATTGATCACAATTGTTCAGAAATAGCCATTCACCAGTTTGACTCTCATGCCCAGCTCTGTAGCTGGTGAAAAATAAATGCCTAGCAATCCCCCAGTCCCCAAAACAACAAGGCAATAAACTTGTTGGTCTGTAAATGAAAACATTTACAGTCCAACAGAATCCAGTTTTAACTCATTATAACTCATTAGAGCAGTAATTTAAATGTAGCTTCTAATCTGTAACAGAGTGACTGGCAGCATTAAGAGGTCATTCACAACTAATGAAAACTACAGTAAAATCGTGTTTATGTCCATTTGGCCTGAGTTGAGAGTCATGAAGGTGACAAGGCAGCAGTACAAAAGTGGTGTAGAGCAGAGTCAAAGTCACATAGATGGAAAGGGGAAGTTATGTGGACAGAATTTCCATGTGTCAACATACTTCTCCCAGCTCATGGAAATCCAGTCATTAAAAATGTCGGACCCAGGAAAACATCTCTGAGGTCGCAGAACTTTGTCGGCTGTGTTTCCCGCTCATGCAAACAACTTTATTTTCAGCTGCTGTATCTTTGCATTGAGCTTGTGCCAATTCAAATTCATTTCTGAATAAACTGGAAAGTGTACTTGAGGTTGTCTGGAAAGCTCAGATCAAAGCATTAATGAGCCCAAACAGCATGATGAACCCCATTATCACCCTTCCTAAGTTGTCCATGACTTTGATGCCTTCAATCACGATTCCCACGTCCTCTGGCTCCACATCTCCATCTCTTCAGATAGTGGATATCCACATGATTGCGAGTGCAATGTCCCTCTCTGCACCCTCAGTGGCGGAGGCCTAAACAACCCAAATACAAAACACTTTTTAAGTACAATGCTGAACAACACAATAGAAAATTACAAACATAAATATAAAGTAGAATTCTTACATGAACTGCAGTTTCATAGAAGGAAGTTCATCAGTTGTCGGGTCAAAATCTATGGAAGCCCATTTCAACGTGATGAAGAAAAATAAAAATCCTGTATCTCATTATTATGACTTAGTATCTGATAATAATGAGATACTAAGTCATAATGATGACACAGAGCCGCTGCCGGTGTGAACAACTGACAACCGTGACACGTTGTGCGGACGTTATGCGGCCGGTGTGTGGCTATATGAGCTCATAATTCCTATACATATGACACATTGTGGCTGCTAAAAATGCCCGTGCTTAAGACTAAAGACTAGTGGTTATAGACCTGGGCAAGTCACCACTGTAACTCACTTAAACCTTTAGTGAGTTACAGTCACTGTCACTCTGCAGCGAGGAAAAGGCGGACATTACTAGCGAGCTAGCCAGCTTGCCCGCCAATTCTGATTTGACTAAAAACTGAGCAAAAGTTGCCTGGATTAAGTTTTGACGGCTGTTGCGCATATTTCGGTCAATATTACTGTGATGGAGAAAATAAAAATCCTGTATCTCATCATTATGACTTAGTATCGTACCTAGTATGTACCCTATTGTTTACATAAGAAGAGCATCAACATTTTAGCAAGTTGTGTCCCATCTCCTCTCTCATCTCCTCCTGGAGCGAGGCGGAGTGCACACTCACATACACATACACACACACACACTCACATGAGTCCCCAGGGGTAAATACGTTTTCGTTTTTTTTGGTGCTGCCTTCAGGTGCTGTCAGAAAACCAAAACACTAACCAAGCCAAAGTCACTGTGTGAAAAGGTGCCCACCCCAAATTTCTAATTACGGACAAATCTGAGCAGTCTAGATCCGGGCCTTTCCTCTACTCGACAGTCATCTTAGAGTTACCTAGAACTCCACGTGATGGGCAGCTCTCTCTCTCTCTCTCTCTCTCTCTCTCTGTCAGAGTGCATGCTGGGAGTGAGTGTGGTGAGTGTCGTGGAAAACGTGTCAGATTGCTTGATTTTTCTACCTTTTCTTTGCTCTTCCTAACTTTACTCAAAGTAGAAGTGTGTTTCTGTGTAATTAGAAGTGTCAGTAGTAGCAGTTTAGTTGGTAGCTGCCGGTGTGTTTGTGCAGCATGGCTGCTGCAGGTGGAGGCTTCGGCCTCCACAAACTAACACGCCGACACGGCATCAAACTGTGTCCGGCTGTGGACTGCTCTGTCGAAGAGGTCAGTCTGGCTGTAGGTGAGGTTGTTGGCTATGGAAGCGTGAAGTCTGCCTCAAGAATGAACAGCGCTGTGGTGGTTTTTCTAGACAGTACAGACAAAGCCAACCAGTTACTGGAGAGTGGAGTTGTGATTCAGGGCTCTTTCACACCTGTGTTGTCCCTGGCTAATCCTGTTAAAAAGGTCCTAATCTCGAATGTGCCCCCGTTCCTAAAAAACGAGCTCTTAGAGAAAGAGCTGGCGAGACACGGACAGTTAATGCCCCCGATAAAAATGATCCCCATCTACTGTAAATCTCACATCTCAAACATGTCGTGTCTTTCAGGAGACACGTGTTCATGGTGCTAAAAAAGAATGAGGAAGAATTAAACTTGGTCTTCAGGTTTAAAATTGAGGAATTTAATTACACGGTGCATGTAACATCAGGTAAAATGAAGTGTTTTGGTCGGTGGTGGCTCCGCTGCTTCGCACCGGGCCCCGCCTCGGCCCGGATGGTGGTTCCGCTGCTTCCGCCCGGGGCCCCGCCTGCCTCGGCGGTGGTAGCTCCGCTGCTTCCGCGCTCGCCAGCCTCGGCCGGTGGTGGCTCCGCTGCTTCCGCACCGGGGCCCCCGCCTGCCTCGGGTGGTGCTGAGGCCTCTGTCCCGATGGAGCCACGGAGCGACACACAAAGTTCACAGGAGGAGAACAGTGACGACAACCATCAGGAAAACGAGGTCAGAGATAATCACACAGCCACTAGAGTGGTGGAGTCAGTGCTCACTGATGAAGAAGATTTTATGATTGAGGAAGATTTTTTCAAACTGTCAACCAAAAGAAAAAGCCCAGAAAACAAATCAAACAGTGAACAAGCAAAAAAAGTATCAAAGATAAACCCACCGTGTTCTACCTCTCAGTCAGAGGACAGTTTAATAAACACACAGGAGAACCTGCAGGTGGATGAAGAGTCTTTACTCCTTCACCAGAATCCGGACTTTTCTACACAACACTAAGGGCACAAGACTGGTTCGAGTAGAGGACTTCTTCCCCGATTTAAAACTGTTCCTCAACTCAGTGAGAGTTTTCATGAGAAACACTGAAGGTACCGACCAACCAACCTTCACTGATCAGTTTTCCGCCTCAGGAAACTAATGTCTAAAGTCCGAGCCCAAATGGCCATTTGATGGTTAAAACCCTGTCTGTTCTCCTCTGTCTGTGTGATCCTCTACGTTTGTTTTAAATTCAGCCTCATCCTCAAACATGTGTGACATAAAGCTGGGCTCTTTAAATATAAATGGTGCCAGAGGAGATGTGAAGAGAGCTGCTCTGTTCAGCCTGTGTAGGGTCAGGAAGCTAAATGTTGTCTTTCTCCAGGAATCACACAGCACAGCTGAGAGCGAAGCTGCCTGGAGGAAGGAGTGGGATGGGGAGGTGTTCTTCAGCCATAAGAGCAGTAACAGTGGTGGAGTGGCCATTTTATTTTCCAGAGACTTTCTTCCTGTTTCCTCTGCTACAGAGGAAATTGTAGAAGGTCGCTTGTTAAAAATACAAGCTGTGTTTGAAAATGTAAAAATGACCTTCATTAATGTTTATGCTCCGACTGTAGGCACAGAAAGAGTAACTCTGCTAAACACTCTAAACTCTGTTGTTAACTCGTGTAGTGGTGAAGGGCACATGTTCCTGGGTGGTGACTTTAACTGCACAGCTAATGCAATTCTGGACAGAAACCATGCAGAACCTCATGGAGCCTCCAGGAGGTGTCTTGTCAACCTGATTGAACAAAATGATCTATGTGACACCTGGAGGCTCCTTCAACACACTCAGCGTCAGTACACTTGGGTCCATACTAGAGACAACACTCTATCTATGGCTCGGCTGGACAGATTTTACTGCTTCAAACATCAGGCCAATGCTCTTCAGAGTTGCTCCATAAACCCAGTTGGCATTTCAGACCATTCACTTGTTCAGGTTTCAGTTTCTATTGAAAATATAAAATGCAGCAGTAGTTACTGGCATTTCAATGTAGCCCTGCTTTCAAATAATGTTTTCAAAAATGCTTTCAGTTTGTTTTGGAACAACTATTCAAAAACTAAATCTGACTACACCTCATTACAACAGTGGTGGGACATAGGAAAGGGTCAAATTAAGCAAGATCTAGCAGAATCCACCGGAGACGGAGAACATATTAAAGTTCTCAAAAACAAAAAGTCAGCTCTGTCAGACCTGTTCGCTCCCGGTTCCAGCATGTTGCCAAGATGGATGCTCCCTCTCACTTCTTCTTTGGCCTCGAACGTAAGAACGGACAAAAAAGACTCATGAACTCCCTGCGGTCCAACACAGGGCAGCTGCTGCAGGAGTCTGCAGAGATTCGCAGATACGCTGTCAGTTTCTATGAGGACCTTTTCAAGATGGAGTTCCAAGAGAGACCAGAGGTGGCACAGACATTCTTTGAGGGTCTACCCAAGGTTCCTGTAGAGGTCAGTGCAGAGCTACACACACAGCTCTCTGCTGAAGAACTACATGCTGCGCTGCAGAGGATAAAGAACGGCAAGGCTCCGGGCATCGACGGACTTCCTGCGGATTTTTACAAAGTTTTCTGGCCTGTGATTGGAAGAGATCTGCTGTTGGTCCTCAGAGACAGTTTTAACAAAGGACAGCTACCCTTGAGCTGCAGGAGAGCGTGCCGGTCCTCACCCTTCTCCCCAAAAAAAGGAGATCTTCAGGTGATAAAGAACTGGCGACCAGTAGCTCTGCTCTGCATTGACT
>NC_061505.1:17107535-17110994 GCF_022539355.2 Hippoglossus stenolepis | reverse complement strand
GTCATCAAACTCTGTATTATATCTGTCCTGGGTCTATGAATGTGTTTCAGGGTGGATTTTGGAAACTTGCTGATTTCAGAATGTCTGCTTTCACAGCAGGGTCATTCAGGTCCAGAGGAGTCCTGCAGCTTCACTTCAAGAAGAGGAGAGAAAGAAAACACAAGTTTACAGTGGTACTAGCTTTGTGAAGAAGTACTTGGATCTTTTATTCACAACACAGTGAGGAACCTCTGGTCTCCAGGCTGCATGTTGCCCACAAGACAGTTTGATCAGGCCTGTCTGACAATTCACAAAAACAGAAACTCAGAAATAAACTTCCACCCTGTGGTTGTTTGCCACCTTCAACCTGTGCAGTTTATTTCTGCATACATTTAGTTTTTCTGGACTCATATGAGGTCACCCTGACCTTTGACCACTGAAATCTAATCTGTTCATCTTCAACATCTTCAAGTGACAACTGCTCAAAATGTGAGGAAATGATCGAAACACAGACTTGAAATATCATGTTCAAGAGGCCAAAACATGTTTTATAAGTTAACCACCACCAACTGAAATCTAATCAGTTCATCTGTGAGTCTATGGCTGTGTTCCAAATCCCTCACTAATCACTGTATAGTGCACTATATGCTGAGTTCGCCATTTTTTAGTGGTGTCCAAATGTTTACAGATTTTTTTTTTTATACAATGCATCATGAAAAGTAGTGTACAACCAATGGTCACTAACCAAACAATATATACCATCATGCATTGCACTCGTGGTGGAGAGACGGGAGGAGGGAGGGCAGCAGGAACAGCCCGACCTGTCGTTCTAATGTAAATAGAAGCAGAGCGGTGCATCACAGCACAAAGTGTGGGAAACAAGTTTATTTCCACGTTTAAAGATGATCATCCAACATGTTGGTTTTTTTTACAATAAAGCTGCAAAATAAACATTTAAAATTTACTTTGGGATTTTCCACGTTGTTGTTGTTGTACATTTTATTCCTGTGGCAATGAGGTCATTTTTCGATGCAGAAAAAATGTGCGGATTAGTGTCTGAAAGCTTTTTTGTTCTTTTCCGATGAGCTCACTATATAGTGCTCTATATAGAAGTCACTTTAGACTTTTCATTTAAGTTATGATCTTTTGTTTGGACTTTATTTTTATATATTTGTGGTTTGGGATTTGTACTCTGTATTTTAATCTTCCCCTTCCTTGTGTGTCAGTTTAGCTACGTCCATGTTGTGCCATTTCCTGTTTTATTGTGACCTTCACTTCCTGTTCCCCCCATGTGTCATTGTTGGTCACTTCAATCTTGTGATTGTGTGCACCTGACCTCATGTGTTTCACCTGGGTTCAGTTATTCTGTCTGTGTCAGGTCGTCTCTTCACTTTGGTTCTGTTCAGTCCAGCTCCTGTGTCTCTGTTTTGAGTTTCAGCTCTTGGATCACCTGAGTTCTCTAACCAGCCTTCTGAGTGTAAGTAATTAAATTTATTGATTAAGTATTTTTCCCTGCACTTCTTGTTTTGTTCTGTTTCTTTGGCAGCATTTGTGTTCAGTTATACAACAAACGTGACATTATAATAACATTATATAATGTGACAAAATAATTCAAAGGAGTCAACATGATAACTCTTGTTTCCAGTGTTCTGGCTGCTTTGCATTGTAAATCCTCTCTGGCAGGAGTTCTTTGTATTTACTCATCTCCCTCAGGGTTATTTGATGTCATCAAACTCTGTATTATATCTGTCCTGGGTCTATGAATGTGTTTCAGGGTGGACCTCAGGTAATCAAATCATCCTTGAAGTGAATATTTGTGTTGGATGTAACAAAATTCCCTGAAGGTGTTTGTGATATATCACATTCACAAGAACATGAGGTCACCGTGACCTTGACATTTTACTTTCAATCACCAACATCGTTTCAGTTCATCTCTGAGTCCAAATGAAGCTTCGTACAGAATTTGACATGTGTTCATAAAAATGGGGCAGACAAACAACCTGAAAACCTCCACCTAGGTTTTTCTGCATCAAAGGAAAAATACACATTAAACATTAGACCAACATGTCTTTCAGTGTGGTCACTTCTGGCTGAATATGTCTGTCAGGTCATGGTCAAGACCTGTCAGACTGTCCAGAAGAGAAAAGTAATGAGTTCAATATTAAGGACAAGCTAGCTTGGGGGGTTGTTCTCCAGAGGCTGGTGTAGTATTTTCATAAATCAGGGGCCACAATTTACACAGAGGGGCCAATGATATATCAAACATCCATGTCCAATTCCTGATTCAGTAAGATGCACATTTAAAGATTCAGTGTGTAGAATTTGGTGAGATGTGGTGGTGCAGTTGCATATTGCAGCTGAGTTCCCCTCACAGCTCGCACAGACAGACAGTGATTTTAGTGCCAAGTTCAGACCTGTGGCACAAAAGCTCCTGGAAATAGTCATTTAAAAAGTAATGCATCTAATCTGTAAATTGATTCTCCTGCCGTCTACATTACCAACAGGACGTTAGAGGCTCTACAGGGTTTCTTGTTGTCCAATTCACCTGAAGATGTCAGGCTAGGACGGCCCTTTTGGATTCAGGGTTGGATGTCATGACTTAGATTGTTTGTAAATGGTTTTGTATTTATATAGCGCTTTTCTATGTGTTGATCCATGTATGAAAAAAATTCAAACTTTCATCATGCTTTATCTGTATCAGTTTGAGTGGGCGTGGCAACACCCCCACTCCTCCAGGCGACTCTCCCATGTCTCCCGGAGCTCCAGAAAAGAGTCGAGTCTGCAGTTCCACTGGCGCGTCCTCTCCAACATGCTGCGGGTGGCGCCGTGGAACAGGCTGCCGCTGACGGCCCGCTGGCTCAAGCAGGAGTACAGGATGGACTTTGAGCCCAGTCTGCAGCCTCCCCTGCACATCCCAATCGCTTTCGGCAGCGTGAGAGCCAAGAAGTCTCAGCAGCAGCAGCAGCAGCAGCAGCAGCAGCAGCCTGTGGCAGAGGAGGAAGACGTGTCCAGGTGTTTTCTCTGTAAAGGCTCAGTCATCTGTACTGTTCATAACAGTTATTTTTAGAATTGACAGAAAAAACAATGTATTGCAAGTAGGGTTGAGACAGTATACCGTAAATTCCTGACAGTAAGTTGTACTGTTACAATCTTTAATTACAACGTGCTGTTATTACAGTGGCGATTTAATTGGTATTGTAACAGAATGAGCTGCTTGTGCTTTGGCTATAGTGAACAACAGCTAGCATCCACTGTCATCAAATTGCGTGTGTTTAACAAACTAAGACTCCTGCCTCTCAGACATTTGGGGTCGACTTCTGCACTTAACGTAACGAGTTGTCAACCTTTCCTCCTCCACTCCGGCTCCACTCAGCTCGTTTTGTGTTGTTATTTATTGTCATCAACAGCTGACATGGGGTTTGTGTACATGTGGTCGTTCTTACATACACATGACTTTGTTCACTAGGGTTGTGTTTTTCT
>NC_061505.1:17106031-17107435 GCF_022539355.2 Hippoglossus stenolepis | reverse complement strand
ATTTTGGACACTTGCTGATTTCAGAATGTCTGCTTTCACAGCAGGGTCATTCAGGTCCAGAGGAGTCCTGCAGCTTCACTTCAAGAACGAGGAGAGAAAGAAAACACAAGTTTACAGTGGTACTAGCTTTGTGGAGAAGTACTTGGATCTTTTATTCACAACACAGTGAGGAACCTCTGGTCTCCAGGCTGCATGTTGCCCACAAGACACTTTGATCAGGCCTGTCAGACAATTCACAAAAACAGAAACTCAGAAATAAACTTTCACCCTGTGGTTGTTTGTCACCTTCAACCTGTGCAGTTTATTTCTGCATACATTTTTCATCTGGACTCATATGAGGTCACCCTGACCTTTGACCACTGAAATCTAATCAGTTCATCTGTGAGTCTATGGCTGTGTTCCAAATCCTCACTAATCACTGTATAGTGCACTATATGTTGAGTTCACCATTTTTTAGTGGTGTCCAAATGTTTACAGGTTTGTTTTATACCCTATGTAATTGATTCATTGTTTCCCACAATGCATCATGAAAAGTAATGTACAACCAATGGTCACTAACCAAACAATATATACCATCATGCATTTCACTTGTGGTAGAGAGACGGGAGGAGCGAGGGCAGCAGGAACAGCCCGACCTGTCGTTCTAATGTAAATAGAAGCAGAGCGGTGCATCACAGCACAAAGTGTGGGAAACAAGTTTATTTCCACATTTAAAGATGATCATCCAACATGTGTTTTTACATTAATGCTGCAAAATAAACATTTAAAATTTATTTTGGGATTTTCCACGTTGCTGTTGTACATTTAATTCCTGTGGCAATGATGTCATTTTTTTGATGCAGACAAAATGCGCTGAATAGTGTGTGAAAGCTTTTTGTTCTTTTCGATGAGCTCACTATATAGTGCTCTATATAGCAGTCACTTTTGTTTTTGTATATTTGTGTTTTGGATTTGTACTCTGTATTTTAATCTTCCCTTCCTTGTTTGTCCCTCGCCTCAGTTTAGTTGCGTCCATGTTGTGCCATTTCCTGTTTTATTGTGACCTTCACTTCCTGTTCCCCCATGTGTCATTGTTGGTCACTTCAATCTTGTGATTGTGTGCACCTGACCTCGTGTGTTTCACCTGGGTTCAGTTATTCTGTCTGTGTCAGGTCGTCTCTTCACTTTGGTTCTGTTCAGTCCAGCTCCTGTGTCTCTGTTTTGAGTTTCAGCTCTTGGATCACCTGAGTTCTCTTACCAGCCTTCTGAGTGTAACCAATTTAATTTGTTGATTAAGTATTTTTCCCTGCACTTTTTCTTTTGTTCTGTTTCTTTGGCAGCATTTGTCTCAGTTATACAACAAACGTGACATTAACGAGGCAAAAAGGCTTTTGTGAAGTCGATGATCTTGAACTACTTTCAGTT
>NC_061505.1:17104248-17105931 GCF_022539355.2 Hippoglossus stenolepis | reverse complement strand
TGTGCAGCTGAGAGTCACAGAGCCTCCTGGCTGGATGCTCTCAGACTGATGCACCAGAGCCTGGATGTTCAACCCTGAACCTTTCACACTGACAGTGATGCTCTCCATAAATTGAAACATCATTGAAAAGCTATTAGCACAGTAGTAAGTAGCTGAGTCGGAACTACGCAGATCTCTTATCTTCAAATGAGTTCTGCCGATTTCAGTATCCAGTGCGAAGCGTGGGTCGTTCTTGAAATCGTCGTGAAAGGTTCCGCTTGTTTTGTACTTGTAAAAGGTCGAGATGAGCCTCGGCATCTGACCCAGAGTGTGTTTGTACCAGTAAAACCTTGCCACCACATCGTTGTCATATAAACATTGCAAAGATACACTTTCACCAGCATGAGCTGATATATAACCCGTCTGTTGACCAACAGATGAGGACAGATTGGTCATCTGAGCTGAAAGAACAGTAGAGAAAAAGCAAACACAAGAAATTAAATATTTCATGTATATTCCAGGCTGACATATAGACTTCAAAATGTTTCTCCATCCTGAAATAATAATACAAAAATCTCCCCTGGTGCAAAGATGAGGACAATTTTAGACAAATCACCTGAAATGTAATTTCACTAAAATTACTTCATAAGATAGAATTCATAAGTGAAAATATTAGAAGCAATGACATGAGAAGAGACAATATAATACAGTAAAAGATAGAAATACATCTCACCCATTTTTCCTGACAACAAACACATCAGATAAAAAACAAACTGTGCAGGTCGGGTCATGTTCACAGTTTTGAGTCCTCGTAACCTTTTCACAGGCAAGACTGCATTTGCTTTGCTTACCAGAAATGAGCGGCCCAAACACAAAGGAAACGTGGTCACATGGGCACCTTAAGGTGTCAAGGGTCTTTTTTTTTTTTAATCTTGCATGAGGGGAAGTGTACAAAGAACGTACGTGATGGCAATACAGCTTTAAAACTCATGAATATAAATAACCAGTAATGTTCTTCCATTCATTCACAGGAGTCTCAGGTGCTGGTCTCAATCACGGCAAAGACATTCATAGAATCTCTTCCTCTTAAGCAAGTTGTCTTCAAATTAAAAACACAACAGTCATTTTTTTGAGGCAATGCTCTATTTTTGGCTGAATTACAGAGCTTTTATTTTGAAAAGTTGCAGTAAGTAAATCATTAAAACTTGGATACAAACCATACATCAGAATCAGAAGTATTTATTGCCAAGTAGGTTTACACCTACCTGGAATTTGCCTTGGTATATAGGTGCATACAAGGAACATAAAACATAAAAACACAATAAGTACTACACACATAAAAACAAAACAAATATAAAATAAAAAGATATATATAAAAAAAATAAAGTAAAAAGTAAAATGCAAAACAGGAGTCCAATGAGAATGTGCAATGTGATGTGTGTTAATGTAACACAGACTTGAGGCGTGGGGGCGGGATAAGAGTCCAAGTCAGGTGGGGGTCCCGGGCCTTGTTGATAAGGCCAACTGCAGCCGGGAAGAAGCTGGTCTTGTGGCGTGAGGTTTTGGTCCTGATGGACTGCAGCCTCCTGCCGGAGGGAAGTACCTTGAAGAGTTTGTGACCAGGGTGGGAAGGATCGGCCACAATCTTACCTGCACGCCTCAGGGTCCTAGAGGCAAACAGGTCCTGTAGAGATGGCAGATAGG
>NC_061505.1:16964635-17104148 GCF_022539355.2 Hippoglossus stenolepis | reverse complement strand
TAGCGACATTTTGACGTTTTTAACATATTTTGACGGTACATACCAAAGTATGACTTTTTTTCTTTTTTTTTTATATTTTGGACGAAATACTAAACTGTGTTTTTAGGTGCTTTCTAGCCACTTTTGACGTTTTTAATATATTTTGGACGCCATAACAAAGTATGACTTTTTTCATTTTATTATCTCATTTTGGACGAAATACTAAACTGTGTTTTTAGGTGCTTTCTAGCCACTTTTTGACGTTTTTAACATATTTTGGACGACATACCAAAGTAGACTTTTTTCAATTTTTTCATTTTTTCTCATATTTTGATGAAATACAAAACTGTGTTTTTAGGTGCTTTCTAGCCACTTTTGACGTTTTTAACATATTTGGACGACATACCAAAGTATTACTTTTTTCATTTTTTTTTCTCATATTTTGACGAAATACAAAACTGTGTTTTTAGGTGCTTTCTAGCCACTTTTTGACGTTTTTAACATATTTTGGACGTCATACCAAAGTATGACTTTTTCATTTTATTTTCTCATATTTTGGACGAAATACTAAACTGTGTTTTTAGGTGCTTTCTAGCCACTTTTGACGTTTTTAATATATTTTGACGACATACCAAAGTATGACTTTTTCATTTTATTATCCTTCATTTTTTAATGAAATACTAAACTGTGTTTTTAGGTGCTTCTAGCCACTTTTGACGTTTTTAACATATTTTGACGACATACCAAAGTATGACTTTTTCTCTATATTTTGACGAAATACAAAACTGTGTTTTTAGGTGCTTTTCACTTTTTGACGTTTTTAACATATTTTGACGATATACCAAAGTATGACTTTTTTCATTTTTTTTTCTCATATTTTGGACGAAATACTAAACTGTTTTTAGGTGCTTTCTAGCCACTTTTTGACGTTTTTACATATTTTGACGACATACCAAAGTATGATTTTTCAAAAGTATGACTTTTTCATTTTTTCTCATATTTTGGACGAAATACAAAACTGTGTTAGGTGCTTTCTAGCCACTTTTTGACGTTTTTATCATATTTGGACGACATACCAAAGTATGACTTTTTTCATTTTATTTTCTATATTTTGACGAAATACTAAACTGTGTTTTTAGGTGCTTTCTAGCCACTTTTGACGTTTTTAACATATTTTGGAAGTATACCAAAGTATGATTTTTTTCATTTTATTTTCTCATATTTTGACGAAATATAAAATGTGTTTTTAGGTGCTTTCTAGCCAATTTTTGACGTTTTTAACATATTTTGACGTCTTACCAAAGTATGACTTTTAAAATTTTATTATCTCATATTTTGACGAAATACTAAACTGTGTTTTTAGGTGCTTTCTAGCCACTTTTGACGTTTTTAACATATTTTGACGACATACATCAAACATGTTACTGACTTGACTTCTTGAGTCCTTTGCCTTATTGTCCGCAGACCCAGGGCCGCGCTGTGGCCACATCATGGATTAGGATCTGTGGATCACATTCTGAGGTCATAATGGAGATCCAGTGGCGGACTCTGCATCGTGCTGGCTGATCGTGATAACAAAGGCAGATCCTTTATCGTGTTGGCATCAGATACTGGTAGTGGACTACGACCGAGGTGGCAGCTGATGGTGGATCCTAATGGCGGCAGTGGATACTAACTGTGGACTATAGTGGTATCCGATCTTGATGGTGGATCATGATCTTGCTGGCTGCTGACCATGGACTATGATTGCAGTAGGACTGCTCGATACATAGTATTTCTCCTCAGACACTTGACTATTAATGACATTAATCCACCAATTCACTGACCTTTAGTTATACTTCAAAATGTTTACCCTAATCAATGCTGATAAAACCTTTATCTTGATGTTCCTCTTACACTTGACATCCATTGCACTTCTGTCGTCCTGGGAGAGGGATCCTCACATGTGGCTCTCTCTGAGGTTTCATGCTCTTTTCCCCGTTAAAAGGGTTTTTAAGTTGTTTTCCTTACTCTTGTTGAGGTTAATGGCAGAGGATGTCACACCATGTTAAAGCCCTATGAGACAAATTGTGATTTGTGAATATGGGCTATACAAATAAAATTTGATTGATTGATTGATTGATACCAAAGTATGACTTTTTTTCATTTTATTTCTCATATTTTGACGAAATACTAAACTGTGTTTTTAGGTGCTTTCTAGCCACTTTTGACGTTTTTAACATATTTTGGACGACATACCAAAGTATGACTTTTTTCATTTTATTTTCTCATATTTTGATGAAATACAAAACTGTGTTTTTAGGTGCTTTCTAGCCACTTTTGACGTTTTTAACATATTTTGGACGTCATACCAAAGTATGACTTTTCATTTTATTTTTTCTCATATTTTGACGAAATACTAAACTGTGTTTTTAGGTGCTTTCTAGCCACTTTTGACGTTTTTAACATTTTTGACGATATACCAAAGTATGACTTTTTGTTTTCATTTTATTTTCTCATATTTTGACGAAATACTAAACTGTTTTAGGTGGTTTCTAGCCACTTTTGACGTTTTTAACACCTATTTTGGACGACATACCAAAGTATGACTTTTTCATTTTTTTCTCATATTTTGGACGAAATATTAAACCTGTTTTTAGGTGCTTTCTAGCCACTTTTGACGTTTTTAATATATTTTTATACCAAAGTATGACTTTTTTCTTTTCTTTTTTTTCTCATATTTTGAAAAATACTAACACTGTTTTTAGGTGCTTTCTAACTACTTTTGACGTTTTTAACATATTTTGGAGGCATAACAAAGTATGATTTTTTTCATTTTATTATCTCATATTTTGACGAAATACTAAACTGTGTTTTTAGGTGCTTTCTAGCCACTTTTTGACGCTTTTAACATATTTTGATGACATACCAAAGTATGACTTTTTCAAAATATGACTTTTTTCATTTTTTTTCATTTTGATTAAATACAAAACTGTGTTTTTAGGTGCTTTCTAGCCACTTTTGACGTTTTTAATATATTTGGACGACATACCAAAGTATGACTCTTTTCATTTTTTCTCATATTTTGACGAAATACAAAACGTGTTGTTAGGTGCTTTCTAGCCACTTTTTGACGTTTTATCATATTTTGACGACATACCAAAGTATGACTTTTTTCATTTTATTTCTTCATATTTTGGACGAAATACTAAACTGTGTTTTTAGGTGCTTCTAGCCACTTTTGACGTTTTTAACATATTTTGACGATATACCAAAGTATGACTTTTTCATTTTATTTTCTCATATTTTTGGACGAAATACAAAACTGTGTTTTTAGGTGCTTTCTAGCCAATTTTTGACGTTTTTAACATATTTTGACGTCATACCAAAGTATGACTTTTTTAATTTTATTCTCATATTTGGACGAAATACTAAACTGTGTTTTTAGGTGCTTTCTAGCCACTTTTGACGTTTTTAACATATTTGGACGACATACCAAAGTATGACTTTTTCATTTTATTATCTCATATTTTGATGAAATACTAAACTTGTTTTTAGGTGCTTTCTAGCCACTTTTTGACGTTTTTATCATATTTTGGACGACATACCAAAGTATGACTTTTTTCATTTTTTTTTCTCACATTTTGGACTAAATACTAAACTGTGTTTTTAGGTGCTTTCTAGCCACTTTTGACGTTTTAACATATTTTGACGACATACCAAAGTATGACTTTTTTCATTTTATTTTCTCATATTTTGGACGAAATACAAAACTGTGTTTTAGGTGCTTTCTAGCCAATTTTGACGTTTTAATATATTTTGACGTAATACCAAAGTATGACTTTTTTAATTTTATTATCTTATATTTTGGACGAAATACTAAACTGTGTTTTTAGGTGCTTTCTAGCCACTTTTGACGTTTTTAACATATTTGGACGACATACCAAAGTATGACTTTTTTCATTTTATTATCCTACATTTTGGACGAAATACTAAACTGTGTTTTTAGGTGATTCTAGCCACTTTTTGACGTTTTTAACATATTTTGACCATATACCAAAGTATGACTTTTTTCTTTTATTATTATATTTTGGACGAAATACTAAACTGTGTTTTTAGGTGCTTTCTAGCCACCTTTTGACGTTTTTAACATATTTTGGACGACATACCAAAGTATGACTTTTTTTTCTCATATTTTGGACGAAATACAAAACTGTGTTTTTAGGTGCTTTCTAGCCACTTTTGACGTTTTTAACATATTTTGGACGATATACCAAAGTATGACTTTTTTTCATTTTTTTTCTCATATTTTGGACGAAATATTAAACTGTGTTTTTAGGTGCTTTCTAGCCACTTTTGACGTTTTTAACATATTTTGACGATATACCAAAGTATGACTTTTTTCATTTTTTTTTCATATTTTGGACGAAATACTAAACTGTGTGTTTTTAGGTGCTTTCTAGCCACTTTTGACGTTTTTAACATATTTTTGACGATATACCAAAGTATGATTTTTTCATTTTTTTTCTCATATTTTGACGAAATACAAAACTGTGTTTTTAGGTGTTTTCTAGCTTTTTGATGCTTTTAACATTTATTGACGACATACCAAAGTATGACTTTTTTTCTCATATTTTTGAATGAAATACAAAACTGTGTTGTTAGGTGCTTCTAGCCACTTTTGACGTTTTAAACATATTTTGACGACATACCAAAGTATGACTTTTTTCATTTCTTTTCTCATATTTTGGACGAAATACTAAACTGTGTTTTTAGGTGCTTTCTAGCCACTTTTTGATGTTTAACATATTTTGGACGCCATACCAAAGTATGACTTTTTTCATTTTTTTCTCATATTTTGAACGATATACAAAACTGTGTTTTTAGGTGCTTTCTAGCCACATTTTGACGTTTTTAACATATTTTGGACTACATACCAAAGTATGACTTTTTTAAGACTTTTTTCATTTTTCTCATATTTTGACGAAATACAAAACTGTTTTTAGGTGCTTTCTAGCCACTTTTTGACGCTTTTAACATATTTGGACGACATACCAAAGTATGACTTTTTTCATTTTATTATCTCATATTTTGACGAAATACTAAACTGTTTTTAGGTGCTTTCTAGCCACTTTTGACGTTTTTAACATATTTTGGACGACATACCAAAGTATGACTTTTTCATTTTATTTTCTCATATTTTGACGAAATACAAAACTGTTTTTAGGTGCTTTCTAGCCTTTTTGAGTTTTAAACATATTTTGACGACATACCAAAGTATGACTTTTTATTTTATTATCATATTTTGGACGAAATACTAAACTGTGTTTTTAGGTGCTTTCTAGCCACTTTTTGACGTTTTTAACATATTTTGGACGACATACCAAAGTATGACTTTTTCTATTTTATTTTCTTAATTTTGGACGAAATACTAAACTGTGTTTTTAGGTGCTTTCTACATTTTGACGTTTTTAACATATTTGACGACATACAAAAGTATGACTTTTTTCATATTTTGACTGAATACAAAACTGTTTTTAGGTGCTTTCTAGCCACTTTTGACGTTTTAATATATTTTGACGACATACCAAAGTATGACTTTTTTCATTTTATTTTCTCATATTTTGACGAAATACTAAACTGTGTTTTTAGGTGCTTTCTAGCCACTTTTGACGTTTTTTTAACATATTTTTTGGACGACATACCAAAGTATGACTTTTTTCATTTATTTTCTCATATTTTGGACGAAATACAAAACTGTGTTTTTAGGTGCTTTCTAGCCAATTTTTGACGTTTTTAACATATTTTGGACGTCATACCAAAGTATGACTTTTTTAATTTTATTATCTCATATTTTGGACGAAATACTAAACTGTGTTTTTAGGTGCTTTCTAGCCACTTTTGACGTTTTTAACATATTTTGACGACATACAAAAGTATGACTTTTTCATTTTATTTTCTCATATTTTGACGAAATACAAAACTGTGTTTTTAGGTGCTTTCTAGCCACTTTTGACGTTTTTAACATATTTTGGACGTCATACCAAAGTATGACTTTTTTCATTTTATTATTTCATATTTTGGACGAAATACTAAACTGTGTTTTTAGGTGCTTTCTAGCCACTTTTGACGTTTTAATATTTTGACCGACATACCAAAGTATGACTTTTTCATTTTTTTTCATATTTTGAATGAAATACAAACTGTTGTTAGGTGCTTTCTAGCCACTTTTTTTTAACATATTTTGGACGTCATACCAAAGTATGACTTTTTCATTTTATTTTCTCATATTTTGGACGAAATACTAAACTGTGTTTTTAGGTGCTTTCTAGCCACTTTTGACGTTTTTAACATATTTTGACGACATACCAAAGTATGACTTTTTTCATTTTATTTTCTCATATTTTGACGAAATACAAAACTGTGTTTTTAGGTGCTTTCTAGCCAATTTTTGACGTTTTTAACATATTTTGGACCATACCAAAGTATGACTTTTTTAATTTTATTATCTCATATTTTGGACGAAATACTAAACTGTGTTTTTAGGTGCTTTCTAGCCACTTGATGTTTTTAACATATTTTGGACGACATACCAAAGTATGACTTTTTTATTTTTTTTTCTCTTATTTTGGACGAAATACAAAACTGTTTTTTTAGGTGCTTTCTAGCCATTTTTTGACGTTTTTAACATATTTTGACGTCATACCAAAGTATGACTTTTTTCATTTTATTATCTCATATTTTGAACGAAATACTAAACTGTGTTTTTAGGTGCTTTCTAGCCACTTTTTGACGTTTTTAACATATTTTGGACGACATACCAAAGTATGACTTTTTCATTTTTTTCTCATATTTTGGACTAAATACAAAACTGTTGTTAGGTGCTTTCTAGCCACTTTTGACGTTTTTATCATATTTTGGACGACATACCAAAGTATGACTTTTTTTCATTTTATTTTCTCATATTTTGGACGAAATACTAAACTGTGTTTTTAGGTGCTTTCTAGCCACTTTTTGACGTTTTTAACATATTTTGGACGACATACCAAAGTATGACTTTTTTCATTTTATTATCTCATATTTTGGACGAAATATTAAACTGTGTTTTTAGGTGCTTTCTAGCCACTTTTTGACGTTTTTAACATATTTTGGACGACATACCAAAGTATGACTTTTTCATTTTTTTTTCTCATATTTTGGACGAAATACTAAACTGTGTTTTTAGGTGCTTTCTAGCCACTTTTGACGTTTTTAACATATTTTGGACGACATACCAAAGTATGACTTTTTTGACTTTTTCTTTTTTCTCATATTTACGAAATACAAAACCGTGTTTTTAGGTGTTTTCTAGCGACTTTTTGACGTTTTAAAATTTTTTGACGACATACCAAAGTATGACTTTTTTCTCATATTTTGGACGAAATACAAAACTGTGTTGTTAGGTGCTTTCTAGCCACTTTTTGACGTTTTAAACATATTTTGGACGCATACCAAAGTATGACTTTTTTTCATTTTTTTCTCATATTTTGTACGATATACAAAACTGTGTTTTTAGGTGCTTTCTAGCGAAATTTTGACGTTTTTAACATATTTTGACATACCAAAGTATGACTTTTTTCAAAAGTATGACTTTTTCTTTTTTTTTCTCATATTTTGGACGAAATACTAAACTGTGTTTTTAGGTGCTTTCTAGCCACTTTTTGACGTTTTTAACATATTTTGGACGACATACCAAAGTATGACTTTTTTTCATTTTATTATCTCATATTTTGGACGAAATACTAAACTGTGTTTTTAG
This sequence comes from Hippoglossus stenolepis, assembly GCF_022539355.2. NCBI lineage: Eukaryota > Metazoa > Chordata > Actinopteri > Pleuronectiformes > Pleuronectidae > Hippoglossus > Hippoglossus stenolepis. Next base: position 17,096,392 of record NC_061505.1, on the reverse strand, counting down.
GTGCTTTAGCCACTTTTTGGTTCAAAACTGTTTTTAGGTGCTTTCTAGCCACTTTTTGACGTTTTTAACATATTTTGGACGACATACCAAAGTATGACTTTTTTTCATTTTATTTTCTCATATTTTGGACGAAATACAAAACTGTGTTTTTAGGTGCTTTCTAGCCACTTTTTGACGTTTTTAACATATTTTGGACGACATACCAAAGTATGACTTTTTTTAATTTTATTATCTCATATTTTGGACGAAATACTAAACTGTGTTTTTAGGTGCTTTCTAGCCACTTTTTGACGTTTTTAACATATTTTGGACGACATACCAAAGTATTACTTTTTTCATTTTATTTTCTCATATTTTGGACGAAATACTAAACTGTGTTTTTAGGTGCTTTCTAGCCACTTTTTGACGTTTTTAACATATTTTGGACGACATACCAAAGTATGACTTTTTTTCTCATATTTTGGACGAAATACAAAACTGTGTTTTTAGGTGCTTTCTAGCCACTTTTTGACGTTTTTAACATATTTTGGACGACATACCAAAGTATGACTTTTTTTCATTTTATTTTCTCATATTTTGGACGAAATACTAAACTGTTTTTAGGTGCTTTCTAGCCACTTTTTGACGTTTTTAACATTTTGGACGACATACCAAAGTATGACTTTTTTTCATTTTTTTTTCTCATATTTTGGACGAAATACTAAACTGTGTTTTTAGGTGCTTTCTAGCCACTTTTTGACGTTTTTAACATATTTTGGACGACATACCAAAGTATGACTTTTTTTCATTTTATTTTCTCATATTTTGGACGAAATACAAAACTGTGTTTTTAGGTGCTTTCTAGCCATTTTTTGACGTTTTTAACATATTTTGGACGTCATACCAAAGTATGACTTTTTTTCATTTTATTATCTCATATTTTGGACGAAATACTAAACTGTGTTTTTAGGTGCTTTCTAGCCACTTTTTGACGTTTTTATCATATTTTGGACGACATACCAAAGTATGACTTTTTTTTCTCATATTTTGGACGAAATACAAAACTGTGTTGTTAGGTGCTTTCTAGCCAATTTTTGACGTTTTTAACATATTTTGGACGTCATACCAAAGTATGACTTTTTTTAATTTTATTTTCTCATATTTTGGACGAAATACTAAACTGTGTTTTTAGGTGCTTTCTAGCCACTTTTTGACGTTTTTAACATATTTTGACGACATACCAAAGTATGACTTTTTTTCATTTTATTATCTCATATTTTGACCGAAATACTAAACTGTTTTTAGGTGCTTTCTAGCCACTTTTTGACGTTTTTAACATATTTTGACGACATACCAAAGTATGACTTTTTTTCATTTTATTTTCTCATATTTTGGACGAAATACTAAACTGTTTTTAGGTGCTTTCTAGCCACTTTTTGACGTTTTTAACATTTTGGACGACATACCAAAGTATGACTTTTTTTCATTTTTTTTTCTCATATTTTGGACGAAATACAAAACTGTTGTTAGGTGCTTTCTAGCCACTTTTTGACGTTTTTATCATATTTTGGACGACATACCAAAGTATGACTTTTTTTCATTTTATTTTCTCATATTTTGGACGAAATACAAAACTGTGTTTTTAGGTGCTTTCTAGCCACTTTTTGACGTTTTTAACATATTTTGGACGACATACCAAAGTATGACTTTTTTTCATTTTATTATCTCATATTTTGGACGAAATACTAAACTGTGTTTTTAGGTGCTTTCTAGCCACTTTTTGACGTTTTTAACATATTTTGGACGACATACCAAAGTATGACTTTTTTTCATTTTATTTTCTCATATTTTGGACGAAATACTAAACTGTGTTTTTAGGTGCTTTCTAGCCACTTTTTGACGTTTTTAACATATTTTGGACGACATACCAAAGTATGACTTTTTTCAAAAGTATGACTTTTTTTCATTTTTTTTTCTCATATTTTGGACGAAATACAAAACCGTGTTTTTAGGTGTTTTCTAGCGACTTTTTGACGTTTTTAAAAATTTTTGGACGACATACCAAAGTATGACTTTTTTTTCTCATATTTTGGACGAAATACAAAACTGTGTTGTTAGGTGCTTTCTAGCCACTTTTTGACGTTTTAAACATATTTTGGACGACATACCAAAGTATGACTTTTTTTCTCATATTTTGGACGAAATACTAAACTGTGTTTTTAGGTGCTTTCTAGCCACTTTTTGACGTTTTTAACATATTTTGGACGTCATACCAAAGTATGACTTTTTTTCATTTTTTTTTCTCATATTTTGTACGATATACAAAACTGTGTTTTTAGGTGCTTTCTAGCGACATTTTGACGTTTTTAACATATTTTGGACGACATACCAAAGTATGACTTTTTTCAAAAGTATGACTTTTTTTCATTTTTTTTTCTCATATTTTGGACGAAATACTAAACTGTGTTTTTAGGTGCTTTCTAGCCACTTTTTGACGTTTTTAACATATTTTGGACGACATACCAAAGTATGACTTTTTTTCATTTTTTTTTCTCATATTTTGGACGAAATACTAAACTGTGTTTTTAGGTGCTTTCTAGCCACTTTTTGACGTTTTTAACATATTTTGGACGACATACCAAAGTATGACTTTTTTCAAAAGTATGACTTTTTTCAAAAGTATGACTTTTTCATTTTTTTTCTCATTTTGACGAAATACAAAACTGTGTTTTTAGGTGCTTTCTAGCGACTTTTTGACGTTTTTAACATATTTTGGACGACATACCAAAGTATGACTTTTTTCATTTTTTTTTCTCATATTTTGGACGAAATACAAAACTGTGTTTTTAGGTGCTTTCTAGCCACTTTTTGACGTTTTTAACATATTTTGGACGACATACCAAAGTATGACTTTTTTCATTTTATTATCTCATATTTTGGACGAAATACTAAACTGTGTTTTTAGGTGCTTTCTAGCCACTTTTTGACGTTTTTAACATATTTTGGACGACATACCAAAGTATGACTTTTTTCTCATATTTTGGACGAAATACAAAACTGTGTTTTTAGGTGCTTTCTAGCCACTTTTTGACGTTTTTAACATATTTTGGACGACATACCAAAGTATGACTTTTTTTCATTTTATTTTCTCATATTTTGGACGAAATACTAAACTGTTTTTAGGTGCTTTCTAGCCACTTTTTGACGTTTTTAACATTTTGGACGACATACCAAAGTATGACTTTTTTCAAAAGTATGACTTTTTTTCATTTTTTTTTCTCATATTTTGGACGAAATACAAAACTGTTGTTAGGTGCTTTCTAGCCACTTTTTGACGTTTTTATCATATTTTGGACGACATACCAAAGTATGACTTTTTTTCATTTTATTTTCTCATATTTTGGACGAAATACAAAACTGTGTTTTTAGGTGCTTTCTAGCCACTTTTTGACGTTTTTAACATATTTTGGACGTCATACCAAAGTATGACTTTTTTTAATTTTATTATCTCATATTTTGGACGAAATACTAAACTGTGTTTTTAGGTGCTTTCTAGCCACTTTTTGACGTTTTTAACATATTTTGGACGACATACCAAAGTATGACTTTTTTTCATTTTATTTTCTCATATTTTGGACGAAATACAAAACTGTGTTTTTAGGTGCTTTCTAGCCAATTTTTGACGTTTTTAACATATTTTGGACGTCATACCAAAGTATGACTTTTTTAAATTTTATTATCTCATATTTTGGACGAAATACTAAACTGTGTTTTTAGGTGCTTTCTAGCCACTTTTTGACGTTTTTAACATATTTTGGACGACATACATCAATACATGTTACTGACTTGACTTCTTCCCCGGAGTCCCTTTGCCTTATTGTCCGCAGACCCAGGGCCGCGGCTGTGGCCACATCATGGATTAGGATCTGTGGATCACGTATCAGAGGTCGTAATGGTGGATCCAGTATGGCGGACTCTGCATCGTGCTGGCTGATCGTGATAACAAAGGCAGATCCTTTATCGTGTTGGCATCAGATACTGGTAGTGGACCACGACCGAGGTGGCAGCTGATGGTGGATCCTAATGGCGGCAGTGGACAATAACTGTGGACTATAGTGGCATCCGATCTTGATGGTGGATCATGATCTTGCTGGCTGCTGACCATGGACTATGATTGCAGCAGGACTGCTCGATACATAGTATTTCTCCTCAGACACTTGACCATTAATGACATTAATCCACCAATTCACTGACCTTCAGTTATACTTCAAAATGTTTACCCTAATCAATGCTGCTAAAACCTTTATCTTGATGTTCTCCTTTACACTTGACATCCATTGCACTTCTGTCCGTCCTGGGAGAGGGATCCCTCACATGTGGCTCTCTCTGAGGTTTCTACGTTCTTTTTTCCCTGTTAAAAGGGTTTTTAAGTAGTTTTTCCTTACTCTTGTTGAGGGTTAAGGGCAGAGGATGTCACACCATGTTAAAGCCCTATGAGACAAATTGTGATTTGTGAATATGGGCTATACAAATAAAATTTGATTGATTGATTGATTGATACCAAAGTATGACTTTTTTTCATTTTATTATCTCATATTTTGGACGAAATACTAAACTGTGTTTTTAGGTGCTTTCTAGCCACTTTTTGACGTTTTTAACATATTTTGGACGACATACCAAAGTATGACTTTTTTTCATTTTATTTTCTCATATTTTGGACGAAATACAAAACTGTGTTTTTAGGTGCTTTCTAGCCAATTTTTGACGTTTTTAACATATTTTGGACGTCATACCAAAGTATGACTTTTTTTCATTTTATTATCTCATATTTTGGACGAAATACTAAACTGTGTTTTTAGGTGCTTTCTAGCCACTTTTTGACGTTTTTAACATATTTTGGACGACATACCAAAGTATGACTTTTTTTCATTTTATTATCTCATATTTTGGACGAAATACTAAACTGTGTTTTTAGGTGCTTTCTAGCCACTTTTGACGTTTTTAACATATTTTGGACGACATACCAAAGTATGACTTTTTTTCATTTTATTTTCTCATATTTTGGACGAAATACAAAACTGTGTTTTTAGGTGCTTTCTAGCCAATTTTTGACGTTTTTAACATATTTTGGACGTCATACCAAAGTATGACTTTTTCATTTTATTTTCTCATATTTTGGACGAAATACTAAACTGTGTTTTTAGGTGCTTTCTAGCCACTTTTTGACGTTTTTAACATATTTTGGACGACATACCAAAGTATGACTTTTTTCAAAAGTATGACTTTTTTTCATTTTTTTTTCTCATATTTTGGACGAAATACAAAACCGTGTTTGTAGGTGTTTTCTAGCGACTTTTTGACGTTTTTAAAATATTTTTGACGACATACCAAAGTATGACTTTTTTTCATTTTTTTCTACAATTTTTTAGGAAATCATTAACTGTCATATCTTCAAATCATGTCTCGTTTGTACTAACCACTACCATTGTAACATTTTTTAACAAATCATGAACTCTGTCCCATGTTTATACAAATTATCAGTTATGTAAGATTAAAAAAATCAACTCTTTCTCATTTTTAAATGAATCCTATTACATTAGTACTAATCACCAAATCTGTAGCATTTTTAACAAATCATAACATCTGTTACACTTTTTGAACAAATTTTTTTTTAATTTTTTTTTTTTTGTAGGGGGGGATAGGTTGAACCAAAAAGGCAGGCAACTTTCATAGCTGCTGTGCATACACCTTTGTACTTTTCTGTTTCCACAAGGCACCAAAAGTTTGGAGCAGACTGATGGGTTTTGAGGTGGAGGTCATTTGCAACGTTACGATTTCAATCTCCAGCTGTCCAGCTTCCAAGTTGAACATAGCACTTAGTTGCTCAGCAATGCATGTCATGTCCACTTGCATGAAAGGATTTGAAATGAATGACACACATGGCTCAAGTTGATCAAAGTCACAAAACCTGTTCTCAAACTCTTGCCCTAGTCTGTTTATGACTTGAGAGTACTTTTCTACAGCTTTGTCAAAAGCCACAGATGCAGAAGCATTGTCATTCAACACTGACTGTACGGAGGGAAAGTGCAGCACTTTTTTTCTCTGTAAATGCACAGAGAAAAGGTTCATCTTAGCTCTAAATGCGTTTACAGCACTTATCATATCAGCGACAGTCTTACCCTTGCCTTGCAGCTCACAGTTCAAATGGTTCAGTTTCCCAGTGATGTCCGTTAAAAATGCAAGGTCAAATATCCACCCAGTGTCCTCAAGCAGCGAGGCGTCTTCCCCTTTCGATTGCATGAACTGTTTGATTTCGCCCAAAAGTGACAAAAAACGCTGAAAAATTCGTCCCCTGCTGAGCCATCGGATTTCTGTGTGTAGTAACAGGTCACCATATTCAGCTAACAGCTCCTCCAATAGCACCTTGAAGGTCCTGTGTTGTTTGGCTTTGGAGCGATGCCATTTATGATCTTCACGACAGGAGTCATCACATGATCAAAGCCAGTTACTTTTGCACATAGCGCCTGCTGGTAAATGATGCAGTGGTAATGTAGAAATGTTAGGAAGTCTGGGTCACCTTTGCATTGCGCAATGAAGCCTGCATGCCGGCCCGTCATGGCGGGAGCCCCGTCTGTTGTCACCGACACCAGCTTTTCTAATGGTACCTTTTTCTCCACGAAGAACCTCTTCACTGCGTTGTAGATGTCAATTCCCCTCGTTGTTGTCTTCAGGGGCAGAAGTGTCAGGACTTCTTCTTTTGTGGAGAAATCATCAAACACCATTCGGATAAACATCATCAGCTGAGCTGTACTGGTGTTGTCCATGGACTCGTCGCACTGGATGCTAAACCACCTGCACTTAACCAGATCCCGGTCCAGTTGCTCCGTCAAGTTTTCGGACATAGCCGACACTCTTCTAACCATCGTACTTGCCCCCAGTTGGACATCGGAGAGAGCGGAGATGGCATCGGGACCATTCTTCTCGTCTTTGAACACAGTGTTTGCATCTATCATTATTGCTTCTTTCAAGACCTCCCCGTCCGAAAAGGCTTTCTTGTTCTTTATCAAACAATGTGCAGCTCTAAACGAAGCTTCAGTTGCGATTTTTGTGATTTTATCACTGGCCTCGTGAAAAAAGACTGTCGTTTGCCCAAAGCTGCCTTTAAGTCACGGGCTTTTTCTGTCCGTAGTGCACTGCCAGGTGGCAACAGTTGCCCCGCAAATGAGACACACACATTTGTCTTTCACTGTCGTAAAAAAGAACTCTTCCTCCCAATCATTATGAAAATAGTATGTTTTCTTTCGCTTTTCTGCCATGTTTTCTTTAGTTCGGGGGGTAAAAACCACATCTAGCTCGCCATCGTTGCTGCTCCCGCTAGCTTGTCTCAGCATAGAGTGAGATGGCGGGTTGTCTTTTTTTAAAATTTCAAATTTCAGTTTTTCTTTTTCTTTTTCTTTTTTTAATTTAGAGCATGCCTTGCGGGTGACTCGCGGGGTCCCTGCGGGCGACCAGGTGCCCACGGGCACCGTGTTGGCTACCTCTGTTCTAGAGAGTGGAGCTTTAGAGGCAGGTTGTCGGTCGATTAATTGTGACATTACGCAATTCAGGTCTCCTCCCATCAGTAGCAGTCCTGAACTATATTGTAAGATCTTATTGAACAATGTCCTGATAAAGCCGGGCTCGTCTTCATTAGGTGCATATACATTTATGAGAGACACTTCTATGCCATCAATTAAACCATTAACTATAATATATCTCCCCTCGGCATGTTTATGTACCAGTGTTTGTGTGAAGTTAATTTGTCTGTGTATAAGTATGGATACTCCCATTTTTCTCCCTGACCGGTGTGAAGAGTAATATACTTTATCTGCCCAGGACCTTTTCAACTTTTCATGTTCCACATCAGATAAATGGGTTTCCTGTAGGAATGCAATGTGACAGTTGACTTATTTCATCTGATGCAGAATTTTCTTTCTCTTAGCAGGGCTATGGAGACCTTTGACATTATAACTTATAACTTTTAGCGGGTCCATTACATATAATATGCAATTTGCATATTTTGGGAGTTCGTGCAGGGAAATGGGAAGCGGAAGTAAACAGTGAGCACATGGGTCATGTATCTTGTTATGTGGAGTGTGAGGACTTGGACTACATAATGGAACCAATAGGGGTGGGTTAAACAAGGATATTTAAGAAAAATAGATAATGACCTTGTTGTTCTTATATCCAACATAGGATCCCCTGGGAACAGTGGGATCAGAACAAGGCGAACACTAGACGAAAAGACGAATTTTCGTCACTGCAAACCTCTGCAAACTCGCCTAATTCCTGGCAGTCAGTGCCTGTTTACAGAAGGCGAGTTCCACGTTCGCCCGTGACACAAACGAGCAGGAACAGGCAGGAACATACCCCCGCTTTCGCAGTGGTGGGGGCTGGAGAAGGGGGCGTGCCGCCGTGGAGTCGCGGAGCGAAGGTGTTATCTAATTAGCATATGAATCGCAGCGAAATCACTTGTTAGAACTTATCTCACTTCACCATTGGATGAAACCACAGACCTTTGAAACGAAAAGTCACTTGTGATTGGCTGGTAGATCTGTTGCTATTGGTCACCCTGGGTCATTATAATACACATGTGGGTAAACCCCTCCCACACAATATTAATAATAATAAGAATTAATATATAGTTATTATTACTAATAATTCATATATACATATTATTCATTAATATATATTATTAATTATTAGTAAGCCTTTACCAAAAGCACTGCAGTTACTGAAGACTATACATTCATTCATGTGATGCTTGATGTTGTTGAACTGTGGAAGACCTTCAACTTGCAAACGACCTGAATGACTTCTACTGCAGATTCGACAGACAATGGACCAGTTCTAACCCTACCCCGCATTCCGAACCCCCACAGCTATCACACCTCTTCTTCCCAGCCTGGACAAATACACTACCCCCACACACACACACACACACACACAAAATGGTCCCAGACTGCCCCCTCCCCCCCATCACACCTCTCTCCATTCAGGACCTTTGAGCGCCTCGTGCTGATCCACCTCAAGGCCATAACCAACCACCTCCTCGACCCACTGCAGTTTGCCTACAGAGCCAACAGGTCTGTAGACGACGCAGTCAACATGGGACTCCACTTCATCCTCCAGCACCTTGACTCCCCCGGCACCTACGCCAGGATCCTGTTTGTGGACTTCAGCTCCGCATTCAACACTATCGCCCCAGCTCTTCTCCGAGACAAGTTGACACAGCTGAGCGTGCCTGAGCCCACCTGCAGGTGGATCACTGACTTCCTGACAGACAGGAAGCAGCGCGTGAGGCTGGGCAAGCTTGTCTCTGAGCCCCGGACCATCAGCACTGGAGCCCCACAAGGTTGTGTGCTCTCCCCTCTACTCTTCTCCCTCTACACCAACAACTGCATCTCCAGCCACCACTCTGTCAAACTCCTGAAGTTTGCAGACGACACAACCCTAATTGGATTAATCTCCAATGGGGACGAGGCCGCCTACAGAGAGGAAGTTGACAGCCTGGCTTCCTGGTGCAGCCAGAACTTCCTGGAGCTGAACGCTTCGAAAACTGTAGAGATGGTAGCAGACTTCAGGAGGAGCCCAGCCCAAACCGCCGCCCTCACCATGTGTGACTCCCAGTTAAAACAGTGGAGTCTTTCAGATTCCTGGGGACTATAATTGCACAGGACCTGAGGTGGGCTGAGAACATCACCACCATCATCAAGAAGGCCCAGCAGAGGATGTTCTTCCTGCGGCAACTGAAGAAATTCAACATGCCGCAGAAAGTGATGGTCGAGTTCTACACGGCCATCATTGAGTCCATCCTCACCTCATCAATTACCGTCTGGTTCGCTGCCTCCACTGCCAAGGACAAGGGCAGACTGCAGCGGATCATTCGGTCAGCTGAGAAGGTCATCGGCTGTGACCTGCCGGCTCTCCTACACCTGTTCCACTCCAGGACCAGGAAGAGAGCAGGCAAGATCATTGCTGATCCTTCCCATCCCGGCCACCACCTATTCCAGAGACTCCCATCCGGAAAAGGTTCTGGGCCATCAAGACCAAAACCTCGCGCCACCTGAACAGTTTTTCCCCCAAGGCAGTGGGGCTCACAAACAAGCCCCCTGCATCACACTGACTCTGCCCCCCCCGCACATAATTTATAAGTTATATATTATTGGCACTATCCCGGAACCAATCACTGCACCTTAGCACCGCACGTGCCCATAACATAACTTATTGTTCTTTCTGTATATATCGTTGTTTTATGTCCGATTGTTGTTTTTATGTCCAAATGCACCAACCACACCAAGCCAATTTCCTGTATGTGTAAATATACTTGGCAATAAAAAGAATTCTGATTCTGATTCTGAACATATTGTAGAGGGAAAAAAACATTAACAAGGTATATGTTGAGTCAAAGCTTTATTTACATACAGCACAAATAATGTACAAACAACTGGCCTAGCCAGTGAAAAACAAATCAGGTGAAGCTTGACAAGTTTCTTTGCTGCCTCTGGGTCATAAGTTCTTTGTGAGACTCTGTCCGAATCTGCTCCAGTGTGTAGACGTCTGTGGTGTGTAGCTGTGAGATTCAGTGTAGCTTCTAGTCTTATTTGAAGTGTGGCACACAGGTCGGTGAGCTCCTGGCTGTGGAAGGATGGATCCATGTCATCTGTCCCGCTTCAATCAGCTGTAAACACAATCAGTACAATTAGCACAGTTCCATGACAACATACACCTACACATGTAACTGAAAAATGATCTAATGAATCTAATCTTACCCTCTTTCTTCTCTGTCGACTCCTGAACTTCTCAATGCTGCTGCAAGAGCTGCAAGGTCCGGTTGGATGTACGGGAAGTTCCTTCATCCTGGCTCAGAGTACGTCTTAGTACGTCATAGTACAGGCAGCTGGAAAGTAACATGAGTATATTATTAATAAACGGAAATAGCCTCGCTACATCACCGTTGGAAGACCCACAGTAAACAAACACAATTGCAGTGACTGCCTTGTTGTGTGTGTGTGTGGGGGGGCTCAGGCTGTGAAAACACAATGATGAAATAGATCAGATAAAGTAAACCTGGAGAATGTATTTTATACAGCACAGCGCGTCTCTTCTTTCATCTTTCCCTCGCTCTGGTTCGTGGCGCCGGCCATTTGCCTCACAGGTGTGAAGAGACGGGCTGTTTCCTTTAAAATACAACAGGACAAAAAGTCACGTTTATGAAAAAACTTAACGAGAACAAACTCTTGAGTTGAAGCAGTTCGTACACATTTAAACATGCACTCGTTCTGCTCAAGCACTCGACGCTCTCTTCTTCTTTTAGCAACTTTATCGCTAATCCCACAGTTGTTAACATGCTATTCAGAGCTAAGAGTTAGCTTAGCAGTTAGCAATGGCTTCTCTCTGTAGCTTTTACCGTAATTTGGGGATTGTGCGCCCGTCTTATCCGCCTCGACTCGTCCACACTGGGCCCGCGGCTTTGCTTTCCAACGCACTCCTCCTCTCCTCCAGGGAAACAGTGTCGTGTCGACTTCAGCAAGTTTTTTACACCGAAAACAGAGTCACTCGTCGGACCACGCAAAACACGAGCCGGTAGTTTCTTGTCTGCAGCAGACAGACTCTTCATTCACGAGGCTGGATTGGACCAGCCCTCTACCGCGTTGACGTCAGCAGAAAGACTTCTCTTAGAAAACTGTACAGTGGTGCCACTCTCTCCATTCCAACATATTATCTTGGATGAGCTTAACAGGCAAATGTTGAAATGTTTCTAATTTTTTTTATAGCATTGACCTTTGCTCATGGTATACAATGTAATTCATAAGGGAAATCTATATAAGCTACAATTTCAGATTTTATATTTATTTTAAGCCTGGTGTACTTATGCCAGATATTTTAGTTGGTACCTTAGTTAGTACCTTTTAGAAAAAGGTGTTACCTCTGCACCACTGAGTGAAACTATCCTGATTTGCATTTGTAAAGCTCACAGCATTGTCATTTACATGTGAAAGCCTCCCCTAGGCTTAGGAGCAGGGGGGTTACCTCCCAACATTCTCAGGCTTGTAAAACTGCCAGAAACTGGAACCCCGCGTCAATTCCCGGCAGTTACTGGCAGGTTTCTGTGCTGCCTGCAGATTCCTGTGAACAGCCGTTAACCTGAAATTCCACCGAAATTTGCAGCGACAGTATCTGACACAAATACTTCTATCATGCAGAGGGGAGCACAACAGTTGTGACTGCTGTTAACTAACATTAACAACAGTCCGGTGGGACCTAGTCCCTAGCCACTAAGGGCAAGCAGCAACGGTGCACAGTCGAATACAATTGACTATGCTATGGGTGTGCTAAGATAAGGAATAGAGAAAGAAAGAAGAAAAAGAAAAGAAAGTAGACACAGCCCCTGCAGTACCTGCCATAGGTCTGTAAAATAGTATCTGAGTTGCACGCAGAGCTAATAGTCTCCTCTTAGGGTAAAATATATATTTAAATACAAAATAAACTAGGAAATAATGATGTGCCAATATGTGAGAGTGCAAAACTCACTGGGCAGTCCTTACTGTGATTAACAGTGTTGGTAGGGATACATTTAGTCAGCAGCCTCAGTAGATGGAATAACTTTCTTCTGGACATACTCCATGGCTTTGCTGGGATCCAGAAACTCCTCATCTTCGTTGTTGTGTGAAACCCGGAGCCTGGCTGGATACAGTAGACCGTAGCGGACTCCTTTCCTTCCTCGTAGGGCCTTCCGTATGTCTGTGAACGTGGCTCTGGCTTTGGCGACGCTGGGTGTATAGTCTGGTAAGATAGCGATCCGGTTCCCGTTGTACATCAGCGGTGCTCTGTCTCGGGCTCTCCTCAGGATCTCTACAGCATCTCCGTTATTGTGTAGTTTAGCGATGATCACTCGTGGTTTCTCCCGGTCTCCTGGTTTCCTGGTGGCGAATGTGCGGTGCGATCGGTCAATCTTTATATCCCGGTCCATCTGCAGGTCTTCTCTGATAACTTTGGCAACTGTTTTGGGGGAGCTGGAGTCCGGTTGTTCTTGAATGCCGGCTATTCGGATATTACACCGTCTCATTCTCCCCTCCATGTCCTTGCATCGGTCTTTTAAAGTTGTCACCTGTCTTTGAAGGCTGGTTACCATAGCTTGTTGTGCCGCCACCTCGTCGGACCATGTTGATAAGCCGCCCTTCATATCTTTTATTTCGGTTTTCATGTGGTCAACCTCTGTTTGGATGGCGGTCGTGTTATTAGCAATTTCGGACCGCACCGCTTGTAACTCGGACTTCAGGGCATGGAAGTCCTCCGCTAGCGCACTTTTAATTTCCTCTCTTATAATTTTGGAAATCTCTCCCTTTAGGGAAGACAAGATGTCCGCTTTAATTCTTTCAGTAGCCATACCTGGGCTTTCACTTCGGGTGGGGGAAGGTTGGTCCGGATCAATCAATCAATCAATCAAATTTTATTTGTATAGCCCATATTCACAAATCACAATTTGTCTCATAGGGCTTTAACATAGTGTGACATCCTCTGCCCTTAACCCTCAACAAGAGTAAGGAAAAACTACTTAAAAACCCTTTTAACAGGGAAAAAAAAGAACGTAGAAACCTCAGAGAGAGCCACATGTGAGGGATCCCTCTCCCAGGACGGACAGAAGTGCAATGGATGTCAAGTGTAAAGGAGAACATCAAGATAAAGGTTTTAGCAGCATTGATTAGGGTAAACATTTTGAAGTATAACTGAAGGTCAGTGAATTGGTGGATTAATGTCATTAATGGTCAAGTGTCTGAGGAGAAATACCATGTATCGAGCAGTCCTGCTGCAATCATAGTCTATGGTCAGCAGCCAGCAAGATCATGATCCACCATCAAGATCGGATGCCACTATAGTCCACAGTCATTGTCCACTGCCGCCATTAGGATCCATCATCAGCTGCCACCTCGGTCGTGGTCCACCACCAGTATCTGATGCCAACACGATAAAGGATCTGCCTTTATTATCACGATCAGCCAGCACGATGCAGAATCCGCCATACTGGATCCACCATTACGACCTCTGATACGTGATCCACAGATCCTAATCCATGATGTGGCCACAGCCGCGGCCCTGGATCTGCGGACGATAAGGCAAAGGGACTCCGGGGAAGAAGTCAAGTCAGTAACGTGTATTGATGGGATATGAATTACTTTGATGTGATAATGATTGAGAAGAGGAAGGAGAAGCTGGAAAGAGAAGCTCCGTGTGTCATGTGTCCCCCGACCTTCTAGACCTATAGCAGCCTAACTAAGAGCAGGTCTAGGACAAGCCTGGACCAGCTCTAACTATAAGCTTTATCAAAAAGGAAGGTTTTAAGCCTACTCTTAAACGTACAGATGGTGTCTGCCTCCTGAACTGAAAGTGGGAGATGATTCCATAGGAGAGGAGCTTGATAGCTGAAAGCTCTGGCTCCTACTCTACTTTTAGAGACTTTAGGGACGACAAGTAAGCCTGAATTCTGGGAGCGCAGTGCTCTAGTGGGTTGATAAGGTACTATCAGCTCTTTGAGGTATAATGGTGCCATATTATTAAGGGCCTTGAAGGTGAGGAGGAGAATTTTAAATTCTATTCTAGATTTAACCGGAAGCCAGTGTAGCGAAGCTAATACAGGAGAAATGTGCTCTCTTTTCTTGGTTCTTGTCAGGACACGTGCTGCAGCATTTTGGACAAGCTGCAGAGTCTTTAACGACTTACTGCTGGAGCCTGATAATAAGGAATTACAATAATCCAGTCTGGATGTAACAAAGGCGTGGATTAGTTTTTCTGCATCCTTTTGAGAAAGGACATTTTGGAGATATTACGCAAGTGGAAAAAGGCTGTCCTAGAAATTTGTTTTAAGTGAGAATTAAAGGATAAATCAGGATCGAAGATCACTCCCAAGTTCCTGACTGTTTCATTGGAAGCAAGGGCAATGTCGTCTAGCGCAGCTATATCGTTAGATAATGTATCTCTAAGGTGTTTAGGGCCAAGTATTAGAACCTCTGTCTTATCTGAGTTTAATAAGAGAAAATTGCGGGTCATCCAGGTTTTTATGTCTTTGAGACACGCTTGGAATTTAGTTATTTGATTACTTTGTTCAGGTTTTATTGACAAGTATAACTGGGTGTCATCCGCATAGCAGTGGAAATTTACCGAGTGTGTCCTGATAATGTTTCCAAGTGGAAGCATATATAATGAGAATAAAATTGGGCCGAGCACAGAGCCTTGTGGAACACCATGGTTAACTTTGGTGCGCACAGATGACTCATCATTAATTTGCTTGAATTGGGAGCGGTCTGAAAAATAGGATTTAAACCATTTTAGGGCGGTTCCTTTAATGCTAATTAACTGTTCTAGTCTCTGTAATAAAATATTATGGTCAATTGTGTCAAATGCTGCACTAAGATCTAACAGAACGAGGACAGACACAAATCCCTGATCTGAAGCTATTAGAAGATCATTAGTGACTTTTGCCAAGGCTGTCTCTGTGCTGTGATTGGCTCTAAACCCAGACTGAAAGTCTTCATATATATTACTTTCCTGGAGAAACTCACACAGCTGATTGGCTACAACTTTTTCTAGGATTTTAGACAGGAAGGGGAGATTAGATATCGGTCGGTAATTGGCTAAAACCTCTGGGTCTAAGGTGGGTTTTTTGAGGAGGGGTTTGATTACATCTATTTTAAAAGACTGTGGTACATATCCTGATGATAATGACAGATGTATTGTGTTCAGTAATGAACTGTCAATTAGGGGCAGAATTTCTTTAAGTAATTTTGTAGGAATGGGGTCTGAGATACAAGTTGTTGGTTTAGAAGATGAGATTATTTTGGTCAGCTGATCGAGGCTGATCAGAGAGAAGCTGTCTAAATAATTGGTAAGATTCTCAGCTGTTTCTGAGATTTCTATTCTTGATGGGGTATTAGTGCCAATTGAGGGCAGGAGATGTTTGATTTGATTTCTAATAGTTAGAATTTTATCATTAAAGAAATTCATAAAGATATTGCTATTTAGGGATCGAGGAATACTGGGTTCGGTGGAGGTGTGACTCTCAGTCAGCCTGGCTACAGTGCTGAAGAGAAACCTGGGGTTGTTTTTATTCTCTTCTATTAGTTTTGAATAGTAGGCGGCTCTTGTTTTGTGGAGGGCCTTCTTATAAACTTTAACACTATTCTTCCAGTCTAGGAGATTTTCAACACGGTTGCTGGAGCGCCACTTCCTTTCTAGTTTTCTTGATACTTGTTTTAACTCATGTGTCTTGGAATTATACCACGGAGCTAATTTACTATGTTTTATATGTTTCTTTTTTAGAGGCGCTATTGAGTCTAATGTTAATCGTAATGACTTTACAGAGCTATCGACGAGATGGTCAATCTCAGTGGAGCTAGGGTTTTTAATGAATTTGTTGTTTATATCGACGGATAGTACGGGTTTAAATGTAATCGGAATTATTTCCTTAAATTTAGCTACAGCACTATCAGGTAAACATCTTGAAAATGAGTTTATTATTAGTGGCATATATTCTGATAGTGAAAAATCGAAGGTTATTAAATTATGGTCAGATAGAATTGGATTGCGCGGAAGTACCGTTAGATGTTCAATTTTGACACCGTATGATAATATAAGGTCAAGTGTGTGGTTACAACAATGAGTAGGTTGGTGTACACACTGACTGAAACCAATTGAGTCTAATATCGAAATAAATGCTACGCTAAGGCTATCTTTATTATTGTCAACATGAATATTAAAGTCACCAACAATAATAATTTTATCGGTCTTTAGGACTAGGTTTGATAAAAACTCAGGGAATTCTGTTAAAAATTCAGAATAAGCCCCAGGGGCACGGTAAACTACAGCAAATATGATTGGCTGTTGGTGTTTCTTGGATGGGTGTGGAAGACTAAGAACAAGACATTCAAATGAGTTGTAGCTTAGTTTAGGTTTAGGATTAATTGATAGACTGGAGTTAAAAACAGCAGCAACTCCACCTCCTCGACCAAATTCTCGGGGAACGTGTGAATTTACATGACTGGGGGGAGTAGATTCATTTAGACTGACATATTCATCAGGATGCAGCCACGTCTCAGTGAGGGACAATAAATCTATTTTATGATCTGAGACTAGTTCATTAACTAAAATAGCCTTTGATGACAATGATCTTATGTTTAACAGACCACATTTAAAAGTCTTTGTTTCCTGAGTTGTTGCAGAGGTTGTGTTAATTTGTATTAGATTTTTGTGTGGAATTCTCCCTCTGTTATTGTTTGATTTAAATAATGTAATGGGACGGTGGACACAATCTCTATGGGGTTGTGGTTGTGTGACTGATCCAGAGGGAGCGCAGAGACGTGTGTAGCACTGCAGCTCTGCGTCCTGGTCCCAACTCTGGGTTGTCATTTAATAGACTGGGTAATATTCCTAGATAAGAGAGATGCTCCATCCCAAGTGGGATGAACGCCGTCTCTCCTAACAAGACCAGGTTTCCTCCAAAAAGTTTGCCAATTATCTACAAAGCCCACACCGTTTACACCAGGATCACCTGGTGGTCTCTGTCTCGTGGTTCTTGTAGGCCGCGATGAGCTACCGCCGGATTTATATTTGTATTTTTGAAGCTTTTCCGCCATTCAAAATGACGTAGCTTGCATAAGTCAGCTTTTGGCCTCTTTGTGTTGTCCTCGGTGAGCTTTGTGGCTGATATTTATGTAATAGTAGCTGTTTTTTGATGAAAATATTGTCGCTTCTGCAGGAGCACTGAAATTTGCGTCTTACTCCATATCTTGTTCACTAGCCCCGATTAACTCTTTTTGACACGTTCACACTCAAACATCAGACTCACTTTAATCAAGCTGCTGCTTTAAGGTAAAGAAAATTGCATAATGTTGCTTTAACAACAGATGAGAAACAACTCTCACTGGTCTCAAGCCCCTTTTCCACTGGTTAGACTGTTTTTTAAAACCCACCAACATAATAATAACAGCGAAACAATGTCCTCATGTCAGTAAAAGCTATGTGCAGCAGACAATAAGTACTCGACTGATTTATTGGTTGATAAGAATTGGCAGATATCAGCCGTTCACTGACGTGTTGCATCAGTGTTTATTTGCTGATCCACAAAGAAGAAAAACTTTTATTTCAAAGAATAAGCAGAACATATTCATTCATGTTCTATATATTTGGCTGCATTTGTGTTTTATTTTCATTTATAGCTGTTTATGATAAAGTTTCTGGTTAAACTGAGGACACTTAAGGTGAGGGATTTCAAAATAAAACAGGACATATCGACAGAGTCCAGGTGGGATTTCACAGTTTAATAAAGATAAAAGAAAGAACACATTCAATTATCTATTTGAATTATAATCTGTTACAGTTCATCACATTTCAAAACAAAAAGCTAAACTGTCTGCAGACGAGTGTATTAATCAAACAGAGAAATACGAGCCATGGAAATAATCACACATAACCACAGACTGTATATGGAACATAACACACAGCCAGACGATGTCCTTTCTGACATCGTCCTCCATTGAGTCATTTGTGAATAATAACAAAGACATATATATACGTACGAATAGAAAACATCACAGGTTGCATTCAAACTTTTGTTGCATGACTGCGGCAAAAATATACAGAATAAGCTTTTTTTAGGGACCAATGCCGATACCGATATCAAGGAGTAAAAAACTATCACTTATATATAAAATTGGCAATAAAGCTTAAGTAAAACAATATTTTTAAAGAAATAAAGATAAATTGAAAGAAAACACAAATACTACAGAATATATAGAACTTGAATTAAGACAAAAAAAAAAAGTTCAATGTAAAATATAATCATAATGCACATTGTTTATCCTGTAAAATAAACCTTTTCATATCGGCGCATATCTTAAAAGGCCCATATCAGCCAATTGAAATATTGAACGTAAACACAAAAGCAAATATCACAGCATTTATTTTTTCATTGATACTGAAATTCAATCCAGATCATGTCGTTCTTTCCAATGAGCTGTTACAAAACTGGTGAGTCTAATATGTGAAGGTGTTTAAGGATGAATGTTGATTTTCATGTTCTTGTTTTCTGGAGGATGCACCATTCATAGTGGTCCTGAAACAAAGTGACAATAACTGCGAATTTCTAAAATACACACTTGATACTACAACATGATCAAGGCCGTTCATAGTTTTACACAAAGGATTTGAAATACAAGAACTATTTAATAATGATATGATGGAGTTTCAGTTGAGGTTTATTTCAAATGCACATGAGCCAGTAGCTTAACAGCCAGTTGTTAATATTTGTACCTGAAGCTGAATGTGGATTTTCATTAACGTAGTCAGACGTCTCCTCTGGATCACCTCGGGTTCCTGTAAAGATCAGACAGAAAATGACTTGAGAAGGTTGAGAACCACTGTTTTATTCATTTAGTTGATTTCGTTGCCACTCTAATATCTCTATCACAACCAGCATCACCAGCTTCAGATGCTCCACACGTGTTCCAATGCAAATGAACGTCCTTGTTCTTCAAACATTATATGGGCACAGCAAAACCGATCCCTGGTTCAGTTTGATCTGGGTCTGACTACATTCTGGTGCATTGGTCTGGAGCCTGGTCTGAGGCACCTTTCCACCTGTAACTCTGCTTCAGACTAAACTGAAAAGTCCAAATGTCTGTCTTTGGGGCCATGTGACTAAAATGAGATGTTGGAAAACCATGCGTGTGTATTGATGTCATGAAATCGTGTTGGACATTTCTGTACTCATCTGCCCGTCCACCTGAAATCAGAAGGATTTTCATTTAGGACTTCTCTGCAGGAGGCACATTTTATACAGTACCTTCCTCCGTGTTTCCTCTGATTGATTCATAGATGCAGTTGTCACCTACGAGTCAATAAAAAATCTAATCAACATGAAATGTAATTGGAAACTTTGTGACTAGGTTCTTCTGAAAAGCAACAACTCAGAAATAGCTGTGAAGGCATTCAGTACGAGAAGGAAGGCTGACCGTGGAGAAGAGACGAGTACACTTGCAGTTGGATTTCATCATGGTGGACAGTTGGGTCTGAGCTCTGATTGGTTCTCAGAGACTGGCTGAGCCTGAAACAGTCAAACAATGAGAAGTGAATGAAAAAGAAAAAGTAAAGTATTGCTGTTTTGTTGAAGATGAAACCAGAGAGAGTGGAACCAACCTGTCACAACACAGATCTGTGAAAAAGACAATAATGATCACGTTACATGATTTTATTTTTCAACCTCTGCTCCATGATTCTGAATATACAGAATAAGCTTTTTTCAGGGGCCAATGCCGATACCGATATCAAGGAGTAAAAAACTATCACTTATATATAAAACTGGCAATAAAGCTTGAGTAAAACAATATTTTTTAAGGAAATAAAGATAAATTGAAAGAAAACACAAATACGACAGAATATATAGAACTTGAATTAAGACAAAAAAAAATTCAATTTAAAAATATAATCATAATGCACATTGTTTATCCTGTAAACTAAACCTTTTCATATCGGCGCATATATTAAAAGGCCCATATCAGCCAATTGAAATATTGACCGTAAACACAAAAGCAAATATCACAGCATTTCTTTTTTCATTTATACTGAAATTCAATCCAGATCATGTCGTTCTTTCCAATGAGCTGTTACAAAACTGGTGAGTCTAATATGTGAAGGTGTTTAAGGATGAATGTTGATTTTCATATTCTTGTTTTCTGGAGGATGCACCATTCATAGTGGTCCTGAAACAAAGTGACAATAACTGCAAATTTCTGAAATACACACTTGATACTTCAACCCTACAACATGATCAAGGCTGTTCATAGTTTTACACAAAGGATTTGAAATTTGAGACACCAACTGAACTGCATACTTATCGTACAAGAACTATTTAATAATGATATGATGGAGTTTCAGTTGAGGTTTATTTCAAATGCACATGAGCCAGTAGCTTAACAGCCAGTTGTTAATATTTGTACCTGAAGCTGAATGTGGATTTTCATTAACGTAGTCAGACCTCTCCTCTGGATCACCTCGGGTTCCTGTAAAGATCAGACAGAAAACGACTTGAGAAGGTTGAGAACCACTGTTTTATTCATTTAGTTGATTTCGTTGCCACTCTAATATCTCTATTACAACCAGCATCACCAGCTTCAGGTGCTCCACACGTGTTCCAATGCAAATGAAAGTCCTTGTTGTTCAAACATTATATGGGCGCAGCAAAACCGATCCCTGGTTCAGTTTGATCTGGGTCTGACTACATTCTTGTGCATTGGTCTGGAGCCTGGTCTGAGGCACCTTTCCACCTGTAACTCTGCTTCAGACTAAACTGAAAAGTCCAAATGTCTGTCTTTGGGACCATGTGACTCAAATGAGATGTTGGAAAACCACGCGTGTGTATTGATGTCATGACATTGTGTTGGACATTTCTGTACTCATCTGCCCGTCCACCTGAAATCAGAAGGTTTTTCACTTCAGACGTCTCTGCAGGAGGCACATTTTATACAGTACCTTCCTCCGTGTTTCCTCTGATTGATTCATAGATGCAGTTGTCACCTACGAGTCAATAAAAAATCAAATCAACATGAAATGTAATTCGAAAACTTTGTGACTGTTCTTAAAAGCAACAACTTAGAAATAGCTGTGAAGGCATTCAGTAGGAGAAGGAAGGCTGACCGTGGAGAAGAGACGAGTACACTTGCAGTTGGTTTTCATCGTGGTGGACAGTTGGGTCTGAGCTCTGATTGGTTCTCAGAGACTGGCTGAGCCTGAAACAGTCAAATAATCAGAAGTGAATGAAAAAGAAAAAGTAAAGTATTGCTGTTTTGTTGAAGATGAAACAAGAGAGAGTGGGACCAACCTGTCACAACACAGATCTGTGAAAAAGACAATAATGATCACGTTACATGATTTTATTTTTCAACCTCTACTCCATGACTATCGTGACAATAGTTTGAAATAAGTTTGATTTAAATGAAATGAACAAGAGCAGCTCTCACTCTTTGAATTCCTGCACCAACACAACAGTAGCAGCGAGAGGAAGAGAATCAGTGTGATGCCACCAACCAGCCCAATGACCAGCGGCACAGGAGACGAGGGGGGAGGTGCTGCAGGATTAAATGGATCAGACGAGGAGCAGTGAGGAGCAAAGGCAGATCCATGACCTGGAAAAAGATATAGAACCAAAACTTCAGCAGACATTTTGATTTGAAAAAAAACAACTGTGTGAATAAGTTTTGTATTTGAAGAAATATTTTAATATGTGCAAAAAAGTTTTGGAGTTGTAGAAATACTTTGTATATGTGTAAAAAGAAGTTTCCAGTCGTAAAAATATGTGAAAAAGTTTTGACCAAGTGGACCTGGTGTTTAGAAGCCGTTTCAGTGAAAATACTGCATGAGTAGAAAAGATTTTAATCTACTTTACAACCTGGAGACTCCTTTTCTACCTCACACTGATCACACTCACATTTTACTGACATCCAACTCTCCCATGAGAAGTATCCTGAATGTTCACACTTGTAGAAACCTTCATCTGACTTTGACACAGCTGAGATTTCCAGTTTCCCTCCGACATCACTTTGGAGGAATTCACCATTTTTGTAGAAAGAGAAGTTGGAATAGAGGTTTGTTCTTAACCATGAGCAGCCGAGAGTAACGGACTGTCCCTCAGTCACGGGATGGGCAGGGCTCTCCAGGATAACACGACGTGAAACTGTAAACAGTTAAAAAACCATCAACAATGTGAACAACCTGATAATTCAGCTTGTATATAAACAGCATAAGTCTAAATATTAGATGTTAAAGGGGAGCCAAAGTCATTCAATGCACTTTTTGTCAAATTCTGCTCCTCACGTCCATGAGCTGTACGTTGTGTGTGCGCTGGAAAAACATCTGGTTTAAATACACAGCCCTGGCTTCAAGAGCAGGACATCTGAGCTCAAGCAGAGTAGAGTTGAGTGTGAGTGCAGGGTTTTGAGTGAGAGCATCACAAAATCTGAATGTGACATCAATAAGTCCTGCTCTCAAACCAAAAGACCACCCTCTTGAGTAAAGAGAGGGAAACAGCCTCCGGATGGCGCTGCAGGCTGTGGCGTCCACACAGTTACGTGATGTCTGCTTGTTTAACGGCAGACGGACACACTCTCGCAGCTGATTCTGGTCGTTGAACGTGTGGTTTGTGTGAATAAAGAGGGTGAATTTCATCCAGAGATCATGTTTGATGTGATGCACCTTGGTAAATGTGGGGGGTGCAGCTCCTGAAGGAGCAGTGAAGGGAGGCAGTGCTCCCCAATTTTAGTTACTCTACCTTTAAATCACATTATGGGATGTTGGAAACATGCACAGTGTGAATAGATTCAATGAAAAATTACAACCTGTAGTGATGTTGACTGCGTTGCTGAGCTCTGATCCAGATTCACACCAGTAAACTCCAGGAGAAAGATTATACATGGACCATGTGAACCTTGGGATTGTCTCCTGAGAGTCGCACTCTAACAATCGTACTTCGTCTCCAGTAAACCTCCACAATCTCCACTCATCAGAGTTTCCCTCGCAGGTCAGACGGATCTTGTCATCAAAGTAGTGCTGCACTCTGTCCGGCCTAACTGTGAGAGACACTGACGCATAGGAATCTGAAAAACGTGACATGAAGTGTGAAACAGCAACTAATGGTTTAAATTTGTCGAGCATTAAAAACGTGAAGCCATCAGCAGAGACTCCATCTCTGTCACATTCTTGTTTTTGGGAATAAGGTCATAATATTACGAGAATACATTTGTAATGTTTCCAGATTAAAGGTGTCATTTTAGGCTTTGCGTCATTTAACAGGGGAAACGTCAGAAATACATCGTTTGTTGAAAATCACACTGACATCATGATGATGTCAGTCTGAGCATATGATCATAAATAATATCAACATCAGGTCAGTCCTATAGGATGCACACAAAAAATGATTTCATATGACATTAGATTTTGGAGAATGATTTTCTGATCATTAGATTGTCTCTCTAACCCTGTATTTGTCTTGACCTTTGACCTATCACCTCTAAACGTTTATCACCTGGAAGAACCAGCCAAAGTAATGTTCCCGAAGTAACTGACCGACTGAAGCGATAACATCTGCTTCAAGAGAAAGAAACAAACTCACCTCCAGACCAGACCAACTTTGGCTCACTGTACTCAGTGTAAAACACGGGGTCTCCTCTTCCAGCTCGACATGCATAACTTGCTGACTTCGTCTGGCCTTGGATGACGTAGGAGTTTTGTTCAGTCCCTCCGTTGCTTCCTGGGAGCAGCTCATAACTGTACTGGTCAGGAATGTCAATAGAACTCATCCCATATGGAAATGTGTATTGACATCTGGTGTCTGCATAGGAACTAATCGGGTCAACTCTGTACCAGTAGAACCTCCATCCTGCAGTCGGATGTTGAACCCCACAGGTGAGAGTCACTGAGGCTCCAGGAGTCAGCCATGACGGAGACACAGTGACGACAGGTTGTGGTGCAGCCGCTGAAACGGAACATCGTCAGAACAAAAACACGTCTTCATGTTTGTCTAGAGATGTTCATTTTGGAAGCAATGCAATTTCTGGATGCTACACATTCAGCCATCGACATGACTGCCCCCAAAAGTGAAGCCAAATTATAACAATCGCCCCCTGGTGGCTGCCTGCAGTATATGTCAACCATGGTTTCTTTCATTTTAGTTTGTTCACGTGTTCATGTTTCTGATCAGTTTGGTTTTAATTAGTTATTTGATGATATAAAAACAGTGAAACGTCATGATTGACAGCTGACTCTGACTCGTGATTGGTCAAGCACATGTATCGGCGGGACCTCGATACCCCAGCTCCACACCTCCATCATGATTTCACAGACTGGCTCGAAATGACGTGAAAAGTGCAAGATGGCTGGTATCCGGGATATTTTGGCTTCTCTTTTGTACATGTGCATTTAACAGATATAAACTTTGTAATATTTAAACTTAAACACCTATATTTTTAATACTAAATATGACTTGACTCACCGTTAGACAACGTGACGGGAACACTCCATCCTGTTGAATTCTGCCGTGCACCTTTCAGTCGGCCCTGACACCAGTAACTGCCGCTCAAATGTGACCCCAGACTAATCCTGAATTCATTTGTGTTGGGAGGTGTATGTGAGCTGGTTGCTGTCCATTCATACTCCCACTCAGAGTCTCCTCCCTGGATCTCACACCTAAGTGTGACGGTTTCTCCGCTGTATCTGTTCGGCCAGTTGGGTTGAAGAGTCACAGCAGCTCTGTTGTGGACTATTCATATTCACCAATAAAGATAGAATAACAGCTTGTATCAGCATCAACCTTTTCGTAATCTCAACAAACAGTCATGAATGCAGAATGGATTTTCTCCGCACTCACCAGTTTCATGAATACTGACTGAGTTACTGTACTCGGTGTAGTAAACTGGATCTCCTCTTCCTCCTCTGCACCAGTACAGTCCTTCATGTGAGGCACTAGCACTTTGTCCATTTGACTTGAAATCCTCATCCGTCAGGGGCTCCGAGGTTTTCTCACCTCTGTACCAATAATAATTCCAGCCAGGTGATGATGGGCCCACGGAGCAGGTCAGGAGCACACTGCCCCCTACTGGAAGGGCTCTGTTGTCAGCACTCAGGTTAGCCGCTGGTCTTTCTGTTAATGTTAAAAACACTTTGGCATTTAGTCCATTTTATTTGAGTTGAATAAAATGAGTAGAAAATGTATCACCTTTGCTCTTCTGCAGTCGTAAAAACTAAAACAGCAGTAAAAGCAAAAGTAAAAAAATGCTTTGGCCCAGATTATACCACCTGTTTGCCATATCAGAGCCACAAGTCAGCCACAGCAGTACCGTACATTAACCAAAGGTGCCAAATGTGGCCCAGATTCGTTTTGATCTATTTGGACCATATTCACCACATGGACCACTTTAGGTTCACATCCAGATTACACTTTGCCTAGAGCACCGCATGTTTACTATAAAAGACCCAGGTTTGTTTTGGGATAGTTGGGCCACATTAGCTCTTTAACAAGTGGACGAGTTTAGGCTCGGATCCATTCTGTCCACAGGAAAGCTAGAGGAGCCGCATCACTGCCTGAAGTGGCCCACATCCATCTGGTCTAAAGGTGCTGAGCATAGACCATATATAAAGATGGACGCCATCACAGCTCCACAAAAGTGAGTTCACCCCCTGGTGGCTGGCTGCAGTATAGGTCAAATTATCTCAGGAAGAAAGGAAGTTCTTGTACCCCTGATGTACTGTATGTTCAAGTTTTGGGTTGAATTGAATTAGTTTTTGATGTTATAAAAACAGGGTGAAACATCATGACTGACAGCTGAGGCTGACTCACGATTGGTCGTGTATCGGCAGGACCTTGGTCCCAGATTGTTTGTATACAGGATATTTTGGCTTGGATCTGAACAGCAATTGTTTCCTCCCAGATGAGAATAACATATAAACATCGGTGAACATCATCTTACTCGCCAATAGGCTGATAGCAACAACAAGATAAATATCGGTAAGATGTTCAGCTTTTGAATCGGTGCATCCCTCGTTACTTTTTTGTTGTATTATATTTTTTATCAGCGCATATGAACATAAATTGAAGGAGACCTTTGCCAGTTTCTCAAAACTCGGTCTTTCTCACCAGAAACTGTTAATGTGACGACATTGCTCCACTCGGTTGTGGAATTCAAGTTCTTCTTGTCTTTAGCCAAACACCTGTAGCTTCCACTGTCAGACGAGGATGCATTGACAATCCTGTATTCATTGTGTGTTGGAAACGTATTTGAGTTGGGTTTGGTCCATTCATACTCCCACTCAGTCAGTACATCTGCAGGGACCTCACACCGGACAGTGATCATCTCACCGCTGAATATCAGAGACCAGTTAGGTTGCAGGGCCACAGACGCCTTGTGGGAAACTGATCACAAATAGAAACAGAGAACAGAAGAAAGTAGAATGGCACTCAGTACAGCTCATACCTCCACCAAACTTTACAGATACCAGTCCTCTCATCTTTTCATCAGGGAAAATAACAAAAAAAAGCATCACACAATCTTAAAGCAAAACACTATGCAACTTTTTAACCTTAAAACAGCAGCTTCCAAGTTAATGGAATGATTCTCTGCCTTAATATGGAGAAAGTTTCCTCCTTCACTCCCTGAACGTCTGTTCTCTGTAACTCTGGTGAGTGGGTTCCATCTCCTGTGAGAAGAACTGACTGAGAGTCAGCTTCAACTGTCACAACCAGCTCCAGTTGAGGAGTGAAGCTGAACTGTGGTTCAGTTAAAAAGACTCAGAAGTTTTTAAAAAATAGCACGTGTGGCTGCAGAGGGCGCTGTTGCTCAGTAAAAGTTACATCGTGTTAAAGAAAGTCTGGATGTTTGGATTCCATCTAAATTTCATTGGTTCTGTCCCAAGTTTCGTGGAAATCCATCCAGTAGTTTTTGCGTAATCCTGCTCACAAACAAACAAAGAAAGAAACGTACAGGGACAAAACATAACCTCCATAGCGGAGGTAACTAGTCTTTGGATTTCTAAACTGACTCTTACCTCTTTTCTCTATTGTGACTCGGTCGCTGTCCTCTGTGAAGAAAGTTGTGTCTCCTCTCCTTCCTCTGCAGTTGTAGATGCCTTCCTCTGAGATGCTGATTTCATCATCTGTTTCATTATATCTTATGATCTGAGCTGCAGAGGAGGCTGAGGTTCTTCTGAACCAGTCGTATCTCCACTCAGCCGCGTTATCCACAGAGCAGATCAGTGCTACGCTTCCCTTTCCTGTTATGGTTGTGTTATCGGCAATCAGCCTGGGCCTGGGTTTATTTGCTTTCAAATTGTGTGAGAGAAAATGAAAGACAAATTAAATGGGGAAAAAAGATTAAAGCGTATGAAGCAGAATTTCACTCAGTAGAGGGCAAAGTTCTGATTGTAAAATATATAAGACAAAAAAGGTCTAATAATGAATCTCAAAATGTAATAGGTTCATTGATCCCCACATAGCTAAATGCTTTTGGCCCAGATGTGGCCCACACTGTCACACTGTCATCCAGCCCACACACCTCATGGAATGATGGCACTTGGGCAGTCCACTTCTGTTTGCCAGAGTTGGGCCACAGATAAGCCGTAGCAATACCGTTTGTCACCAAAAGGGCCAAAGGTGGCCCCGATTTGTTATGTGCTGTTTGAGCCATGTTCACCATTCATGGACCACTTGAGGTCCACATCCAGATTACACTTTGCCTAGAGCACCTGATGTGTGCCAAAAAAGACACAGGTTTGCTTTAAGGTATTTGCTGTTTTACATGTGGACCAGTTTAGGTCCACACCCAGATGCTATCTGGGGATTGGGCGGAAATTGGTTTAGTAGTTTTTATGTAATCCTGCCAAGAAAAACAAATAGAAAGAGGTGAAGATGTAACGTCCTCGGTGGAGGTATTGAAAGATGATTGGACTTACGTGTTACTCTCAGCTGGAAGGCGTCACTCCACTCTGTTGAGGAATACAAGTCCGCTCTGGCCTTACACCAGTACTCTCCACTGTGGAAAACAGAGGCAGTGCCCAGCCTGTATTCACTGTGTGTGGGAGCTGTGTTTGTACCAGTGACTGGTTGGTGGGAGCTTGTTGTCCTCCATTCATAGTCCCACTGGGTGTCTCCTCCTCCCTGGATCTCACACCTGACAGAGATCGTCTCACCGCTGAATATCTGAGTCCAGTTGTGCTGCAGCATGACAAAGCTTCTGTTGGACACTGAACATTCAAACACAAATATAAAACCAACAGAGAGAACTGGTTAATATTGCTGCTGATTGGTTCTGTTTTCATCGTAGCCAGTCATGAAAGCATGCTACTCACAGGTTTTCTCGATGTGATGCACATGACTCTTCTCTGAGAAGAAATCTGAGTTAGTCCTTCTTCCCCTGCACCAGTAGATGCCTCCGTGTGAGATGCTGATAGAGTTTAGCACACGATTTGTTGCGATGGCAGTTTCATCATGGTCTGGGAAGTGTGAACCAGTCGCTCCAACCCGCAGACTCCTCAACAGAACAGGTCAGAGTCAGAGTGCCGGCCACTGGTATGGACGTCCTGGATGCTCTCACTGTGGCTCTGGGTTTGTGTGCTGCTTGGTAAAGAATATTTACATCATTAATTAGGAATCCTTCCTTAATACTTTATGAAACTCAGTTTATGTAGTGAACCATCTATTAAATTAGGCAAACATTATATCTTCATCATTAATTAGGACACAATTCATTATTAATCTTTACATCTGTAGTAGTATACATTTATTAAAGAAAATTATGTATTTTCAATGTTGATTAGGAATCAATTCATCATTATTTTATAATTCTGTATATGTAGTCTTAATCATCAACATAGTAAAACATATCTTCATTAATAATTATTAATCAATTCATGATTATTTTATAATTAAGTACTGTATATGTAGTTATATAGTATACATGGATAAAATAATACTTCCATTAGGAATCAATTCATGATCAAATTAAATAATTCAGTATATGTAGTATAAATCCATTAAAATAGCAGAAATCTATATTTTCATAGTTAATTAGATATCAATTCATTATTTATTTTTTATGTTCAGTATGTAGTATATATCCATTAAAATAACAACTAATAATATCTTTATAATTAATTAGAAATCAATCATGATTATTTTATAATTTAGAACATGTAGTATAAATCCATGGCAAAAATGTATATTTTCATCATATATAATTGAGTATACACATTCTGCTTCAGTTGTTCTCTGCTCCTCCAATGTTTTTATAATGTCTATGTCAAACAAAAAGCTAAACTTAAGTGAGTGAATGATCTGATTGAATTTCTGTCAGTGTGAAAGGTCGACATAAGGAACTGAGATCAGGTATTTCAGCTTTGACTGTGGAGACTGAACGACGCATTTATTTAGAAGAAGAAAAGTGGATTTGTCCGGCTGTCGCCACGATGTGGAAAATAAGCTTCATGTTTCTACTGTCCCATTTATTGTGAACTGCTTTACTTGTATTTCTCTTTATCCTGTATCTCAACATGTCTGTGGGTGAACCTCCCAGCGGTGGCAATGATTCTGGATATCTCACCTGATACAGAAAGAGTGGCCCTATTGCTTCGTTTGTTCTCTTCTGAGCTGTTATGGTGAGCAATGCACTGATAATCCCCGTTCCTGTCTGGGGTTAGCTCTGGAATCCTGAGGACGTTAGTGGAAGTGATGGGGACGAGTGGTTTGTCGTTCCACTTGAATTCATAATACCACTCACTGACATTTGCTTCTCTCATGTGACACGTGAAATTAACATGCTCCCCAGAATATAGAGTGGTTGAGTTGGGTTCAAAGGTCAGCTCAGCATCTACCCCCCCGCACAAACAGAACATCGTTAGAGGAAATACCAACCAGAGTTTTGTTCTATAAGTTTGCAGTTCATTCATATACTCACAAATCTTAGTAACAACATACACAAAGAAAAATGGGATGAAATACACATATTAATAAAGATAGATAGCAATAAAGAAAAGAGTTGACTCACATTCAGTGTGTCCACAGGAGAGGAGTGTATTCAGCACTGAAAGAAACATTGGTATCTCATCAGACATTATTAAACCTGGTAAATAATCAAACACAGTACAGACTCTAGTAATAAGTCTATTAGTAAGTAC
Source organism: Hippoglossus stenolepis (assembly GCF_022539355.2). Classification (NCBI taxonomy): domain Eukaryota; kingdom Metazoa; phylum Chordata; class Actinopteri; order Pleuronectiformes; family Pleuronectidae; genus Hippoglossus; species Hippoglossus stenolepis. Next base: position 17,065,666 of record NC_061505.1, on the reverse strand, counting down.
TGTTATATTGTAAAAGTGAGTATGAGCAGTAGTATTAAAACTACCCATCAAAGAAATTGTACAAAAGTATGAAATGGCTTGAGAATCAATAACTCAATGAATAAAAGAAGTTAAAATATCAGTAATCTACTGTCTTTGATCCATTTATTTGAATTCATGTGGATCAGATGATTGTTTCTCTGATAATCATCGGGACAATATTCACAGCCTGTAACTTTAAAGTCTATAATTCCCATTAGAACATCACAATGTTTGATTTGTTTCTAAATCAACTTTTCTGATATCAAATTATCTTTTGGCAAATAAATCAATGAATCAGGTATAAAATTGCTCTTTTTTCATGTGTCGGGCATCAAATAATAAATTTAAAGAAAATATAATTTCCACTTTCTAACGGTTCTCCAACAATCACAATTTAGTCTCAAATAAAAGTTATTTAAGTGCATGTAACAGAATACATGTGGCTAGTTACCTCTGCAAATAGATAATGACATTTCAGTTTCAGCGGCTGTTGCTGTGGTTGGACAAACATCTAATAAACACTTTGCATTCACAGAATAAAAGTTACTGATGTACTCACAGAATAACGACAGCACACCGAGCAAAGAGTGCCCCATGGTCCCATCCAGCAGCGCCACTCAGACACACTTCAAGACAGGTAGAGAATCAGTGGAACACATCTCTTATCAATATGAGAGAGGAAGGTGTTTGTGCACTTCTGTTTTCTGAGTCAGTTTCCTTCTTCACAGGAACCTCACACCCCAACTCTGAGGTTGCTTGTACTTTAATACGTTTCTGTTGCTGTCGAGCCACCGTGATAGAAATCACCACACGTCCCTGCACGAGACAGAACTGTCGTCCTTATAGTTACTGAACATTTTGAATTTTATGATATCTGAAATAATGGCGATAGGAATGATGGAAATTTAATACAATAAAAAAGAAAATGTAGTATTCCCTCAAATATGTCTTCAGTGTAAAATATCTTTGTAGATTATGATCATTTCATGTTGTGGAAGATGTCTTTGACTTTTTGATGACAGGAAACAATGTTGCCTAACAGGAAACATGCAATCAGTTGTTAAAACTACAGCACGCAACATGTTTCCTTTAATTCTAATTCTAATTCCAAAGACGTCTATATTATCACTGATTTACAGGCAAGCAAATAATCTAACATTTGTGTGTTGACTTAATTCATAAACACTAGAATGACACAAGATGTAGAATTTACCTCTGAGTGCCTCCGCCGAGCCCCGACAGTCCAGTTCAATCAAACTGCAAACACTAATATATCAGTTCTCTAAATGGGAATCATTCACTGGGAAACTGGTGGAAAAGTCCAAAATGTTCATTTTAAACAAAGTGAAAAACTACCTGCCCCTTTGTCCGTTTCTGCACCAAACTCATTGGGTTCTTGGTTCCATCCTTCTGCCAAGTTTTGTGGATATTGGTTCAGTAGTTTTTGTGTAATCCTGCTGATAAACCAACGAACACAACAATGGACATGGGTGAGAACATGAGCTCCTGGGTGGAGGTAGAAACGGCTTCATGGAGATCAGAAGATAATATATCAATTTATTGAGTCTTTTCAGGATCCTTCCTCTGACTCTAGATGCTCTGCATGAAGACTGCTGCTTAAAATGCAGACTTTTAAAGAGCATGTATCTATGATGTCTGAAATGCTGGTGATCACCTTCAAACACACAGTGTGAATAAGAACATAACAAGAACCATGAGCAGCAGTAGTTTTAATTTATCACATTTACTTTTACCCAAACTACAAATAGAACTGTAATTAAATGTAAAAAGCCTTTTGATGCCTGGAAAAGTGACCGTATGATGAAATTCTGACTCCTGCTTAGTCACAGCAGAAACTGGTTTAAAGATGAAATTCAGCTCCACTTCCTCCTCAATGCACGTACACCTGATCTTATCTTTCTACAGCAACAAACTACTTCCAGGAGAGCTTTGTATAAGCCATTCAAACATGCAGTTATAAGTAAAAATTCACATCAGTAGATAACATGGAAATAAAAACAGGATTTCTGGTGGTGTCTGTTTGGTAAAAAGTAAAAAGTCTGTAAGAAAACATATAAACACCATTTGAACAAGCTTCACACTGAAAGGCTTCAACATGTTTTATAGACAGATGTAAAAATATGTCAAAGTTAAACCTGTTTTTTGGATTTTATTATATTCAAGTAAATGTTTTTCTATGAAATACAATTTAATTCAGGAAGAACAAAATTGGCTTAATGAATGGCCTAAATGTTTATGGCAGTGGCGGCTCCTGCCAAATTTCTCAGGGGGGGGGGGACAATTGTTGCGATGATGGCTAAGGTTCCATGTGTAATGGGTAAATACACTAGAGTCAGCTGGACATTGTCTCATTGCTTTTCGTTCAGTTGTGTTTCAGTTCAGTGGGACGACACAGTCAGAGCTCCACTCTACACATTGATATATGAATGAATCATAAAAGTACAATAAAAAGGTGAAATCATAAACTGTACATAAACACTTTATCACCAGTACAAAGCATATTCAAGTAAATAAACCCCAGAAATCTCATTGTAACAAATCATGAATATGAAAAGTCGTGAAGAAATAAAGAAACATGCTTTTATGGAAATATGTAAAACGTGTTGCAGATGCCAGCTTCACATTTCATGTGAAATACTGTGCACATGAAAAACCCCTTCATGCACCAGTGTGTTAGTGGTTCTGTGTGTGTTTATGGCATCATGGATTGAAGACCTTTTGCAATAAATGGCAAAAAGGTGAAAGTGCAGAATAAAAGTGGATGATTTCACACACAGAGCAAAAGTAAGAGATCAGGGGAATAAAACAAACAACCTGCTGGACGTCAGAGAAAGTCGAGATAATGACGTTACATAAAATAGAGTGAAGCAGCAGGTCAAGATAAACTTTATTATCCCCAAGAGTCCGTTTGTGTTACAGCCAGCAGAGAATAAAGGAAAGTAATAATTCTATACACACAACGCACATGTACATAAGGGCCTGTAGATCACATGATGCTTTAATGAGGCCGACGGTCGCAGGGACGAATGAGTTCTTACGTCTCAAAGTCTTTCATCTTGGTTAGATTCTATAGATCTGTGAGCAGAATCCACATTAAACCTTCTCCCCTTGTGATAGACGTTTATCGCTGGTGGACCTTTGCACAAACAGCATCAGTGTCGGCTTCAAATGTGAGATTGTTGTTGATTGTTGTTCCCAGATATTTGACGGACAACTTCAACAGCTCGGCCATGAATAAAAACAGAGGGAATCGGTGGAGGCTACTTCCTGAAGTGGATTATCATGTCTTTAGTCTTGGACACATTACACCAGTCGTTAAAATCCTCCGTCACCGACAGAAAATCGACCTCGAAGGTGAAACGATGATGATCTGTGTGTTTTCTCCATAATCCACATGGGAAATAGTCCCGCCCCCTAGTGTTTGACTGACAGAAGTGGTAAACTTAGCTTAGTTTAGCTTAGTTTAGCAAAATAGAAACAAGCAAACACCCAAACACTAGCCCCTCTGAAGATTAGTGAGGTTATAAATGATGAAATATCATGTTTGCTCAAAACAGCAAACAATGTTCTTACCTTGTTTCAGAAGACTTTTAAAAACGGTTCACAAACCTTCACTTCACGTACAAAGATAAGTTTGGTTTAATAAACTCGGGACTGAATCTTTTACAGCTTCACGTAAGCTTCATGGTGATTAGACAGGGTCGATGGAGGCAACACTGCAGGACGTCTGCACTCGAGCCTGGAGAAGTCTACATGTGGATTTGTCTCTGAACGGGACAACAGACAGGAAAGTTCCGGGCTGCTGTTGTTACGACGAGGTCTATGGATCAAGCGGGCGGGGCCTGGATGGCGTTTTGCCTTTGGGCGCCAGGTTTCGGACACTTGCTCTGGGCTAAGTTGGCAGATGGATGGTGACTGCTGTTGGCTGCTGCTGTTGAATCGTGGCGACTGGCAGAGCAGCTGGGTTTTGGGTGGTTTTGTGAGGATCTGGATGGACTGCAGAAAGATGTCGGCTGGTCGGGTTGACAAACCACAGAACTGAGCTCATGTCGGAGGTTGGACCTGAGGTTGGCCCCTGGCTCACCTGATCAAATGTGCGGCTGGTGACTCGGTCTTTCTGACACATCAGAAACTGAAGCTCCGACGACTCATTGTCTGTAGCTTCATCTGTCACCACACGGGGCACAGCCAGTGATGCTGCGTGAAAACAGAACCAGAGAAGCTGTTGGGGAAGAAAATGTTGGAGCAAGTCTTTATATACAGACGCTGATTGTCTTTAAAGTTTTAGCTAAAACAGGATAGTTTTAGCAGTCTTACTTTCCCAGTTATGCTTATGTCATTGTAGATATAAAATCACAGCTCTAATTTACCTGACAGGACGGCGATGCCTATAGGATGCGGGGAGTCGGCGAAGTTTATTTAGGGACACCGTAGTAGCTCTCTCCCTCTCTCTCTCTCTCCACTGCCGGTCCTGTGAGGAAGTGTAGCGTGGGCGCAGCAGGTGTGGACGCCAATTGTTTGTTGCGGTAAGTTTCATTAACTCGAAGTCACTTTAATGTAAATGGAGATCACGCAGAAAACGTTCCGCAAACATTAAGCGCATTTCTGTCCATAGAGCCCAGAGTACAGCTGTGTGTGTGTGTGTGAGAGACGGTATCAGCGTCGCCATACATGCAGGCTGTAAACTCCCCCAGTCAGCGTGTACACACAAACTAATGGGAACAATACTTGGAAGTAATGCGCCGGAACATTTATCCAGTCTATACTATTATGTCTGTGACATTAAGTGTAGTTGTCTTTTCCTGTTTTAGTACTTGTCGTCAAGACAATAATTACGGCGTGGGTCTCTGCTTTATTTTAATGAATTGAAGGTATGGCATAATGATGTGTTTTATGTTTGTAAATGTTTTGAAACAGTTTGATAAAATTGTTTAATAATTGTGTGACCTAATATGACATGTTTGTTTCATAGGGCTGCCTTCAGGCAGGATATTTATGGTCACTGTTTTTTCCCACATGAAGATTTCATTTAGATTATTTGGCCTTGTTTAGATTTAGTTTCTTTCTGATTAATTGGTTTGATTTCTGGTTTCTTTGTTCATTTTATTTTGTTCTTTGTTCTATGGGTAATGTGCAATATGGTTGACGGGTACTGTGCAATCCTGGTTTAATGGCTTGAATATTGGTGAGTTATTGGCTCCGTAAACGAGAGGCCCTCTTCTGTCATTTCATTGTATAATATCGCTTGCAGTGATAATCCACTGGTGCAATCACACCAGTGTTGGGATTCTTAAAGTGTGCTGTGTTTGTTTTATGCATGATAATTTAGCTTTGTTAAATTGGGTCTGGAGCCTTTAACTTCTCTCTTTTTAATCTGTTATTTATATCAAGTACAGGCCAGTACTCCCTACATTGCACATGATCCTGTGCTGTTCGATCAGTCTTTTTAAATCATTTGTCCGACTTGAATAAATTGTCTATTTCTGGAATCATCAGCCTCCCGTCCCGTTTATTCTGGATATATGTGGTGAACCCGATTGGCATTCAACTGTCACCCTAAACTTTTGACCACTACATATATATACACTCACTGATGGTCTGTATATACACTCACTGGTTGTCTTAATATACAGTCACTGATGGTCTTTATATACAGTCACTGATGGTCTTTATATACAGTCACTGATGGTCTTTATATAGAGTCACTGATCGTCTTTATACACAGTCACTGATGGTCTTTATATACAGTCACTGATGGTCTTTATATACAGTCAATGATGGTCTTTATATACAGTCACTGATGGTCTTTATATAGAGTCACTGATCGTCTTTATATACAGTCACTGATGGTCTTTATATACAGTCACTGATGGTCTTTATATACAGACGCTGATTGTCTTTATATACACTCACTGATGGTCTTTATATACATTCACTGATGGTCTACATAATGTTTTATTCAAAGGAATTTAATAAAAGCTGCTGCTGATGAGAACCAATCAGGAAGAGAACGTGGAAGAACAAGGTGGAAATACTCGTCACGTCTTGTATTATAAAAATCACTGTGTGACACATATTTAAATCAATGTAAAAGCTCGGTTCTTGTTGCTCTTTAACTAAATGTGAACCTGCTGGTTGCAGTTTGGAGAGTCGCTCTTCGTCTCACGGTGAAAAATCCTCCGGCATTATCGTCTCTTCTTGGTTCTTCAGCGAGGATCTGGTTTCCCTGATGGTCCAGAAAGATGATTTCGGGCTCCAGCAGCCAGTAGCTCACCTCACACTGCAGAGTCGCTCCTCTAGCTCCATTCAAAACCTCTGAGTGTTTGGGCTCAGAGACTGAAAACAGGAATAAAACAGGACGTTACCACATCTGTGACCGGAAACTAGAGTCAGGAACTAACTGACCTCAGCCAAAAACCACTGTATGAGCCAAACCTGTAACACACTGTACTGGTGACCTGGAGAGTGAAGCCCGACCAGAAGAAATCTGTCATAGATCCACACCCTCACATCGTAAATCTACTTTACTCTATTGTTTACATTTTGAAAATTGACCGGAGCAGATGGGGACACCTTCAGTTGTGGAACACCGTTTAGTTCAGACGCCACATGTCGTTATAAATCTGACAGAGGGACACGATTCAGAATCCGGACTGTTCAGGTCGGATCAGATCCGACTGTAGCCTGAAGGAATCCACAGGTTCTGAATCAGGCCTGAGAGGATCGGGAAGATTCAGACTTAAATTAATGTGGTCGGATCAGGGTCAAGTCTGAATGGACCAGGTTCTGGCTGAATCAAGTGGGTCGGGATCAAGCCCCATTAAATGTGACTGGGTGGAGCTTGTGTTAATGTGCTGGAATGGACTGGTCTGCATTGGGCTCAGGCCTGAAGGTTCAGACTTTGACTCGGGCCCAAACAGATCAGACTGAATTTCCCTCAGACCAGCATTAAAGTGGCCAGGGCCGGAGTCGAGCTGGATTGGATCAGGTCCTGAATCAAGTGGAACTAGTGTCGTATATTTAAGCAGCAGTGATGTTGAAGATGATGATGAAGGAACCTCCGCGGACACCGTTCTTGCTTGTATAATAAGGTTTATTACACAGAAGTTACAGGTCAGGACAGGTATCTAGATACCCGGAGAAGTTCTCAGCCAAATCAGAAGCCTGAGTCGCAGGTGTCGGACAAGCATTCATATAGGGAACTTGTTTACGCTCAAGACTTGAGATAAAATGACGTCACACGTAGGGGCCTCTAATTCAAAACATGCTTCTTACATAAAGATGGAAACCCCTCTATCTAACAGGTCAAAGAGCATTCTCAGAAGGAGAGAACTAATCGAGTAACATATGGAATAATACTTAGGAAATCTGAGAGTCCAGAAACCAGGGGCTCCTAGCTTTAAACCTGTCATTATGTTTTACACACATGTCAAAATGATCCATGTTAGCTAAATACACCACACTAGGAACAAAGTTCAGGCCGTTCTCTACAACATGTTAGCAACAGGGAGGTTTAAGGTTCTCTATAGAACCAGAGCAAAGCCTTTCTAACTGTATAAACATTTGTTTGACTGGACATACACACAAACAGCTCCACTGTGGTGCTGACTCGAGGGCCGTTCTTCCAAAGCATCTTGCACTGGTATCTCCCAGCATCAGACAGCTTCAGGTTGGAGATCCTTAACGAGACGTTTCCATTTTTCAGTTCTTTCCAGATGAAGCTCGTACTGTACTCAAAGTCCGATTTCTTCATCTCGTGAGTCAACAGAACCACGACAGAGACGACACGTTTAAGAGACGTGTGTGGAGCAATAACCAGAAGAGTTCAACACTGTAACTGTGTTTATTTCACCACAATATTTCGAACAATCAGGTTTCAAGTTTTCAATTTACATTTGTCTGTAATTAAAATTCAATGAAACAAAAGACAACACACAGACGTTGCATGATTTAAGAACTGAGCAGGAAAAACACGGAGCTTTGCATCACATGCATCACATGCATCAGATATAAAGATATATCAAAAGTCCTGGTTTAAACTCATTGCAACAGTCTACACAGTTCAGTAAAGATCTCTTTAAAGCAACACTATCTAACTGTTACCAAAGAACAGCGCCCCCTGCAGCCACATGTGATGATTAACTCTTTTTGACATGTTCACACTCAAACATCAGACTCACTTTAATCAAGCTGCTGCTATAACCCTTGTGTTGTCCCTGCTTCCCCCGGCTGTTGGCCCCCTCACATAGCCCACCCCATATTAGGACGCACACTTAGGGCAATAGACAAGTGAGCAGCCCTTGCAGATGTATTTGTTACACCCGCGGCACACGGTGTGAGTTTTACAGTCCTTTTTCCTGGGGCATATCTGACACCTCTTCCTCTTACTCGCCCCGAGCGGGGCTGCTGCTAGGGCTATGGAGGAGGCCGGACACTCGGGTCGAGCGTCGTAGTCAACAGCCCTCTGTGCGGCGGCAGCTTTTACAGCCTTCACAACCGCGGCGCACGCGTCCGTGCGGGGGATGCGCTCCCTTCGTGCGATGAACGGAGTCACGAGAGCCTTTCCCAGCTGCTCTAGGAACACCCTCCGCTTGTTCCGCTTGCCCGGCATCCAGTCTGGGTTGATCTCTCTCCATATCACGAAGGCGTTGTAGGAAGAGACGTCGAGAATGTTGTGAAAGATGACCAGGGGCCAGCTCGCGGTCATCCTCCTGCAGCTGTACGTTCTGATCACCTTGTCTAGGTTGTCCACGCCACCTTTGTTGCGGTTGTAGTCCAGTCCTCGCGGTCGCTGATGTCGGCCTCGGGGTGCCGTGTGCTCAGGAGCACCACATTCCTGTTTTTCTTTGGGATGTAGGACACCAGAGTGGCGGTGGGCGTGAATGCGAACTTCGATGAGAACACCTCTCTTCCCTTGACCGCGAGCAGCCCGGTCGGGAGCTTGGGCTTGTTCTTCCAAACCATGAGCTTCCTCTCCAGGAGCTGCCGCGCGAGTTCGTAGGAGGTGAAGTAATTGTTGCACGTGACGTTACAACCGTGCAGTCCCTCCGTTACATCGAGCACTACCCGCAACCCCTGGTTCCGTTCTGGGCGTCCGCCGCTCGGCTTTCCGGTGTACACTTGCATCTTCCAAGCGTAGCTTGATTTCGCATCGCACGCCACCCACGACTTGATCCCCTATTTCGCCGGCTTGCTGGGCATGTACTGACAGAACGGACACCGGCCTAGGGAGAAAAACAGGAGGAGAAGAGATGAGAGACTAGCAGCCGCTATCTACATAACATAACATAACATAACATAACATAACATAACTAACATAACATAACATAACATAACATAACTAACATAACATAACATAACATAACATAACATAACATAATAATATTTTTTTTAAAAAGACTAACCTCTGAACGGAACCAGTTGCTCGTCCACGGTCACTTCGGGTCGCACGGCCACCAATTTGTCCGTGGCTCGTCTCGTCTCGCGGTTGTCGAAGCGCAGCAGTCTGGAGTACGTGTGGAAGAGTTTTAGGGGCATCGTGGCACGAAATATCGCCCGGCCGCTCTCGGTGTCCCACAGGCTGGTGGCGGCCTCGCCCTGGGACCTGTACACGCCCGCTAAGATCAGCAGCCCTACGTAGGCGCGCAGGTCGGCCTTGTCCATCCCTTTCCATTCGTCGCCGTATTTTCGACGAATGCACAGTGTGAATAGATTCAATGAAAAATTACAACCTGTAGTGATGTTGACTGTGTTGCTGAGCTCTGATCCAGATTCACACCAGACAACTCCAAAAGGAAGCAAGTGAAAGGTCCATGTGAACCTCTCCTGACGGCTGCACTCTAAAAATCGTACTTTGCCTAGAGTAAACATCCATAATCTCCACTTATCAGAGTTTCCCTCGCAGGTCAGACGGATATTGTCATCTATGAAGTTCTGCACTCTGTCTGGAGTCACTGTGAGAGACACTGACGAATAGGACTCTGAAAAACGTGACATGAAGTGTGAAACAGCAACTAAATTTGTCGAGCATTAAAAACGTGAAGCCATCAGCAGAGACTCCATCTCAGTCACAGTCTTGTTTTTGGGAATAAGGTCATAATATTACGAGAATACATTTGTAATGTTTCCAGATTAAAGGTGTCATTTTAGGCTTTGCGTCATTTTACAGGGGAAACGTCAGAAGGCCGACATCGTTTGTTGAAAATCACAGTGACATCATGATGATGTCAGTCCGAGAATATGATCATAAATAATATCAACTTCAGGTCAGTCCTATAGAATGCACACAAAAAATAATTTCATGTGACATTAGATTTTGGGGAATGATTCTCTGATCAATATAAGCTTTAGATTGTCTCTCTAACCCTGTATTTGTCTTGACCTTTGACCTATCACCTCTAAAAGTTAATCACCTGGAGGAACCAGCCAAAGTAATGTTCCCGAAGTAACTGACCGACTGAAGCGATAACATCTGCTTCAAGAGAAAGAAACAAACTCACCACCAGACCAGACCCACTTTGGCTCACTGTACTCAGTGTAAAACACGGGTCTCCTCTTCCAGCTCAACATAACCTGCTGACTTTGTCTGGCCTTGGATGACGGAGGAGTTTTGTTCAGTCCCTCCGTTGCTTCCTGGGAGCAGCTCATAACTGTACATCTCAGGACTCATCTCATGCATCTGTTGACATTTGTCCGCTACATACAAACTACTCTGGTCAACTCTGTACCAGTAGAACCTCCATCCTGCAGTCGGATGTTGAACCCCACAGGTGAGAGTCACTGAGGCTCCAGGAGTCAGCCATGTCGGAGAGACAGTGACGACAGGTTGTGGTGCAGCCGCTGAAACGGAACATCGTCAGAACAAAAACATGTCTTCATGTTTGTCTAGAGATGTTCATTTTGGAAGCAATGCAATTTTTGGATGCTACACATTCAGCCATCGACATGACTGCCCCCAAAAGTGAAGCCAAATTATAACAATCACCCCCTGGTGGCTGCCTGCAGTATATGTCAACCATGGTTTCTTTCATTTTAGTTTGTTCACGTGTTCATGTTTCTGATCAGTTTGGTTTTAATTAGTTATTTGATGCTATAAAAACGTGAAACGTCATGATTGACAGCTGACTCTGACTCGCGATTGGTCGAGCACATGTATCGGCGGGACCTCGATACCCCAGCTCCACACCTCCATCATGATTTCACAGACTGGCTCTAAATGACGTGAAAAGTGCAAAATGGCTGGTATCCGGGATATTTTGGCTTCTCTTTTGTACATGTGCATTGAACACATATAAACTTTGTAATATTGAAACCTAAACACCTATATTTTTAATACTAAATATGACTTGACTCACCGTTAGACAACATGACGGGAACACTCCATCCTGTTGAATTCTGCCGTGCACCTTTCAGTCGGCCCTGACACCAGTAACTGTCGCTCAAATGTGACCCCAGACTAATCCTGAATTCATTTGTGTTGGGAGGTGTATGTGAGCTGGTTGCTGTCCATTCATACTCCCACTCAGAGTCTCCTCCCTGGATCTCACACCTAAGTGTGACGGTTTCTCCTCTGTATCTGTTCGGCCAGTTGGGTTGAAGAGTCACAGCAGCTCTGTTGTGGACTATTCATATTCACCAATAAAGATAGAAGAACAGCTTGTATCAGCATCAACCTTTACGTAATCTCAACAAACAGTCATGAACGCAGAATGGATTTTCTCCGCACTCACCAGTTTCATGAATACTGACTGAGTTACTGTACTTGGTGTAGTAAACTGGATCTCCTCTTCCTCCTCTGCACCAGTACAGCCCTTCATGTGAGGCACTAGCACTTTGTCCATTTGACTTGAAATCCTCATCCGTCAGGGGCTCCGAGGTTTTCTCACCTCTGTACCAATAATAATTCCAGCCAGGTGATGATGGGCCCACGGAGCAGGTTAGGAGCACACTGCCCCCTACTGGAAAGGCTCTGTGGTCAGCACTCAGGTTAGCCGCTGGTCTTTCTGTTAATGTTAAAAACACTTTGGCATTTAGTCCATTTTATTTGAGTTGAATGAAATGAGTAGAACATGGTCAATATACTTATAAAACTTTTTCACATATTTTCACACTGTAAACTTTTTTTTACACATATACAAAGTATTTCTACAACTACAAATCTTTTTTGCACATATTAAAATATAATTTTTTTTCACGTCAAAATGTCTGCTGAAGTTTGGTTCTATATTTTTCCAGGTCATGGATCTGCCTTTGCTCCTCACTGCTCCTCGTCTGATCCATTTAATCCTGCAGCACCTCCCCCCTCGTCTCCTGTGCCGCTGGTCATTGGGCTGGTTGGTGGCATCACACTGATTCTCTTCCTCTCGCTGCTACTGTTGTGTTGGTGCAGGAATTCAAAGAGTGAGAGCTGCTCTTGTTCATTTCATTTAAATCAAACTTATTTCAAACTATTGTCACGATATTCATGGAGCAGAGGTTGAAAAATAAAATCATGTAACGTGATCATTATTGTCTTTTTCACAGATCTGTGCTGGTTCCACTCTCTCTTGTTTCATCTTCAACAAAACAGCAATACTTTACTTTTTCTTTTTCATTCACTTCTCATTGTTTGACTGTTTCAGGCTCAGCCAGTCTCTGAGAACCAATCAGAGCTCAGACCCAACTGTCCACCACGATGAAAACCAACTGCAAGTGTACTCGTCTCTTCTCCATGGTCAGCCTTCCTTCTCCTACTGAATGCCTTCACAGCTATTTCTAAGTTGTTGCTTTTCAGAAGAAACTAGTCACAAAGTTTCCAATTACATTTCATGTTGATTTGATTTTTTATTGACTCGTAGGTGACAACTGCATCTATGAATCAATCAGAGGAGACACGGAGGAAGGTACTGTATAAAATGTGCCTCCTGCAGAGAAGTCCTAAATGAAAAACCTTCTGATTTCAGGTGGACGGGCAGATGAGTACAGAAATGTCCAACACGATGTCATGACATCAATACACACGCATGGTTTTCCAACATCTCATTTTAGTCACATGGTCCCAAAGACAGACATTTGGACTTTTCAGTTTAGTCTGAAGCAGAGTTACAGGTGGAAAGGTGCCTCAGACCAGGCTCCAGACCAATGGACCAGAATGTAGTCAGACCCAGATCAAACTGAACCAGGGATCGGTTTTACTGCGCCCATATAATGTTTGAACAACAAGGACGTTCATTTGCATTGGAACACGTGTGGAGCACCTGAAGCTGGTGATGCTGGTTGTAATAGAGATATTAGAGTGGCAACGAAATCAACTAAATGAATAAAACAGTGGTTCTCAACCTTCTCAAGTCGTTTTCTGTCTGATCTTTACAGGAACCCGAGGTGATCCAGAGGAGAGGTCTGACTACGTTAATGAAAATCCACCTTCAGCTTCAGGTACAAATATTAACAACTGGCTGTTAAGCTACTGGCTCATGTGCATTTGAAATAAACCTCAACTGAAACTCCATCATATCATTATTAAATAGTTCTTGTACGATAAGTATGCAGTTCAGTTGGTGTCTCAAATTTCAAATCCTTTGTGTAAAACTATGAACAGCCTTGATCAGGTTGTAGGGTTGAAGTATCAAGTGTGTATTTTAGAAATTTGCAGTTATTGTCACTTTGTTTCAGGACCACTATGAATGGTGCATCCTCCAGAAAACAAGAACATGAAAATCAACATTCATCCTGAAACACCTTCACATATTAGACTCACCAGTTTTGCTCATTGGAAAGAACGACATGATCTGGATTGAATTTCAGTATCAATGAAAAAAGAAATGCTGTGATATTTGCTTTTGTGTTGACGTTCAATATTTCAATTGGCTGATATGGGCCTTTTAAGATATGCGCCGATATGAAAAGGTTTATTTTACAGGATAAACAACGTGCATTATGATTATATTTTACATTGAACATTTTTTTGTCTTAATTCAAGTTCTATATATTCTGTCGTATTTGTGTTTTCTTTCAATTTATCTTTATTTCTTTAAAAAATATTGTTTTACTTAAGCTTTATTGCCTATTTTATATATAAGTGATAGTTTTTTACTCCTTGATATCGGTATCGGCATTGGTCCCTAAAAAAAGCTTATTCTGTATATTTTTGCCACAGTCATGCAACAAAAGTTTGAATGCAACCTGTGATGTTTTCTATTCGTACGTATATATATGTCTTTGTTATTATTCACCAATGACTCAATGGAGGACGATGTCAGAAAGGACATCGTCTGGCTGTGTGTTATGTTCCATATACAGTCTGTGGTTATGTGTGATTATTTCCATGGCTCGTAATTCTCTGTTTGATGAATACACTCGTCTGCAGACAGTTTAGCTTTTTGTTTTGAAATGTGATGAACTGTAACAGATTATAATTCAAATAGATAATTGAATGTGTTCTTTCTTTTATCTTTATTAAACTGTGAAATCCCACCTGGACTCTGTTGATATGTCCTGTTTTATTTTGAAATCCCTCACCTTAAGTGTCCTCAGTTTGACTTCCTGTCTGTGTGGGAGCTTGTTTTCTTTTGGTCCCACCAGTGTCTCATCAGCCAGTTACTCATGTCTGCAGTTGTCAGCTGGTCTTTGCACAGTGAAGCTCTGCAGCTGCTGGATTTTTCCTCCACATGACGTCTCTGTTCTGACCGATGACTCCGGCTTTCAAGTGAAGACAAGAAGGTTTGTGTTTTATTGTGGCAGGAAACCCTTCTGTTGTAAATTTAAACCTTTGTCTCAGTGGGAATACTTTTCTCCCACCTGCAAGTCTACATCATCAGCCACATGGTGGCGCTGCAACTTTTGAATGTATCTATGAATTATATTTTGCAGTAATCTCATCAAACCCTGATGAAAAAGAAATGTAATTGGGGCGTTTAACCATAAACTTTATCATAAATAGCTATAAATGAAAATAAAACACAAATGCAGCCAAATATATAGAACATGAATGAATATGTTCTGCTTATTCTTTAAAATAAATGTTTTTCTTCTGTGTGGATCAGCAAATAAACACTGATGCAACACGTCACTGAACTTCTGATATCTGCCAATTCTTATCAACCAATAAATCAGTTGAGTACTGTAATGGCAGATTTTGCATTTGTGTAATGTTTAATAGAAGAACAGATATGTATTTAGAAGAAGTAGATAACAAATGTGTTTCTGTGACTTACAAAAGTTGCAGAGGGGACTATAAGTGTTTATGGCCCCCACATGTGTGTCTTAGCAAATGCTTCACTGCAGGGGTTACTTAGTGTGTCTGATAGAGATGGGTGAGGGGAACTCTGCATTGTATACAGGACTGGAGTCTTTTGATGTTGTAAATCTAGATAGGGGATCTCGGAGACAGATTGTCTCACACCAGAAAGGCACACCAGGGGTCTGAGACGGAGATCTGAGACAGGAACTCTGCCCAACCTGGTCAGACATCAAGAGGCTGAAGAATACCTTTTGGCTCCTCGCGGGGAGGGGCTTCTGATTGTATAAGTGAAGTGATTCTCCTGTGCTCTGTGCTCATTCTGTACACGTCACACTAGGTGGCTGTGTGGGGTGAGCCCACCTGCAGGTGTTTTGGTTGAACTTTCCTAGAGACAATGTTATGTGTGTATTATTATACAATAGAGTATCATTATTAAACAGAAACTGCCACCACAATTTTGGCGTTGTCGGCAGGATCACTCGTGTGAGCAGACACTCTGGATCTCAACGCTGAGGAAAGTCTGGGACTCATACCTCAACAAAATGAGGGCCGAAAGCTTGAGAGCCAGGAGTGCACTCACTGAGGTGATCCAACGGACCTGGTCTGGAAAACAAGCATTGTCTCTTGGGTAAGTAAAATTAAAATGTTATGATATGATCTATTAGGAAAAGATCCAGGAAAAAGAGATTCACTCATTCATTGTATTGAGGGACAGACGTGTCTGCATGGCAAGGTTTTGGAAATCGGTGTAGGATCCATGAAGCTTCGGTTTCGATCTTTAGGAAAAGGTCAAATATTATAGATAAGATTGGGCTCTGATGTCGGGCTCATGACTAGTAGTTATTATTAATATATAGTAATATTATTATTATTTTGCAATAGAGGTGTAGCTGGGACGGAAGGACCAAGGCCAGGTCCGGATCGTCTCAGTACAGCAATCTGTTGAAAATCTGATAATTCCAGTACATTTTGTACCTGCATGCGAGGTGCTAAAGAGAAGTGTGAATATGAGATTTCTCTAAGGCATTATATCAGGCAGAGTATTTAAAATGTATTAAGGAATCAAAAACGTAGGAACAATAATGGAGAAATTTGCCAAGTGATCAGGAATTACAAGAGGTAATTACAATTGACAACATTATATTGGAGATGGGTTTTATTGTTCCTTACAAAAGCATTTTTTGGAGTTTGGTTGAAGGTTAAAAGCATTTTGGTGTTGGTTGAAGGTTTAAGGTTACTAACACTAAAACACTAATAAACTAAACTTAACAAATTTTGTTGATGGATATGTGTGACTGTGAAAGAAGAAACATGTAGAATTTGATGAAACTAAACTGAGTATTTAAGCTGAGGATTTCAGCTGAGAAAGCAGAGGAGAAAAGAAAAAGAGAGGAATCTGAGAATCCTCAAACTGGAGAAAAAGGTGAGTATATGTTTAAATATATTTCGGGTATAATTGGGTTTTAAAAGCTAATAGTAAAAGGAAAAATAAAAAAAACCTCTAACAAATCTTAAAATAATTTTTTTTAAGAGATAGAAACGATTTGGTTTAAAAAATTAAATTAAGAGACTTTTAAGTTCTTTTCCCATATAAGCAGAACTTTATTTTCCAAATTTCGTATTCTGCTGAACAAACCAGAGTTTAAATTTATAAAATAAGAGTCGGGTTCACAATTGCTGAGACAACCTATTTGAGAAAATAGGTTTAAAAATAGAGAGGATGACTGTGTCTTTTCCGAGCATGGGAAGTTTAAATTATCTTTGGTAATTCAAAACTAAACTGCGTGTGAAAAGAGAGAAATAAAAAGAATAAGAATGAAGTAGAGAGGAGAAAGAAAAAGGAAAATGAAAGTAGGGATATTTGTGCTGGATTGAAGAGTGTATGGATGTTGTTTAACTGAAGTGAATATGCAGGAACTGAAATAATCTCCAGTCTCAGTGTTTCCGACTAGATTCTGATCTGGACTCAGCTCCACCAAGAGGTGGGCAAGAGAATGCCCTGGGAAGCAGCGCACACAGTGCGATTGATTAGCGGTGAGCTGGGGACAGTGAAGGAATTCATCTGGTGAGGACACTGAGATGGAGGGAGAGAGTTTCAAGCACGTCACTATAGTAAGAACACGGTTACACACACACCATGTGAATTAATGTTAGACATAGAACAGATGATTAAGATTGCTATTGACCATTGTGAGCTTGATCAGAAGATCAGTAGAGAGAGGCCTACTGTACTTTATGCTAAATATTTTCACAATGATGTGTATAAACTAATGCCCGAACACACAAATCACAGTGAGTGGTAGAAACATCACATATATTTGTAGATTCAGGAACCGGAATCAGTTAATAAATGTGAAGAGTGTGATATTACTCCTAAAATGAATGTTGGATATCTCATAATGATTGGAGCAACAGGTCTATCAACAGTGATAGAGAGATGCACTGTACAATTGCTATTTTTCATGATGTGGTTGAAGGAGATTTTTTAAGATTCATTTTTGTTGTTACCACACTGCCTGATAAATCTTATGGGTAAAGATTTGATGTGTTCATTGAGTAGTATGTTAAATTTTAAACACCGCAGGGCATTAGAGGTAACTGGAGTCTAAATAACATCTGCATTTGTTAGATAGAGAAAGGGGGATTTGACACTAGCATATCAATGGGATGTCTAGACTCTTTTCTACTCTCTGGAAGTAACACCTTCTTGCGAAAGGCAGAGGCAGAGAGACTTCAGACAAATGTGAACATAGATGTTATTTACTCAGAGAAGCGGACTTTTAAGTAAGAGCTAATTAAGTTTAAGAAGGTTATAGAGGATGTGAAGTAAAGAAAGGATAAAGTAAGTTGGTTGTATTGAGATAGTGAACACTGTGTTGTCTTAGTAGTTTTGATAGACTCATTGGCTAAAAGATTTGTTAAAAATATCAACTTTTGATTATAATACTACTGGAGGGGAAAAGACATTTGATACCAATAAGATATTTTAAAGAGGGTTAAAGGTTAATCGCAAACGATTTTCCATAGTGATAAATGAAATTAGGAGTGTTGAACTCATTCCTGAATGTGGTAAATCTTTTGATAAAATATATTACGATTTTTAGTTTTGGTGTGAACATTAATGATATTCCTGAGTTGAAACAGGTACCGTCATGTTTGTGGACCGGGCACAAATATGTTTTGGGTCTGATCAAGGGATAAGACCCAAATAGAAAAGAATATCTGAATCCTCGTATGGAATATGTAAAGATTGTCTGTTAACACACTACTTTTTTCCTGTAAGGAAAAACAAAGGAAGCAGAGCTTCAAACAATGTTTTAGAGTTTCGACAACTGCTGAGAGAGCTGTGATATTTGATGTGTGATATGTGACGCTGTGATATATGACTTTACTGGTGCCAATATGCTGATAGGATGATTTTGCTTGAGCAAAATACCTCCCACCTTTTAACAACCAGGTGGCTCAGATATGGGACAGTATTGCCTTAGATGATAGACATCACTATTTAGAGATGCAATGTTTTTAACTATGCGACTCTCTTCCCTACATCAGTAGGTATAGCCACATGATTGCGTAGCAGTTTTCTTAACTAAAGAGGGAAAAAAAAAGTTTTTTTCCTAGTTTAGAATTAGATTTAAAGGTTAAACAGCTAATTATGCAGAAGTGATAGTTGTTTGGTGATAAGTTCAGCATCAAAGGATGCAGCAACTGAGATAACCAAGTGGGTTTACGACTGTGTGATACAATAGAGGCTAAACCACTCCCATCACACTATTGTGCATTGACTGAAGAATGCAAATATGCTAGAGACAAGAGTGTTAAGAGCAACACTAATAGCAGGTTTGCATGGGGGTGGCATGTGATTTTGGCCGAGTTGACTGAATAGGAGATTCATGAACCTATTTCACTTCACACTCATCTGTGTGCTGATAGATGCTGTGTTATCATGCAAACTGTATGCAGTCTGCAAATATGGAGTGCGTATTAAAGATTTTTAAATAATTAACTTAATGTAGGTTATAGGAGCTATAAACAAGTGTCAATCGCAATTAAATACTTTTTTTGTAAGAATACAGATTTAATTTAATAAATTAAGGAGTAAACTGTTGGTGGATAACAGTCTGTTTGGTGGTTGACAGACTTATGATGTGGGTCGCATGGATGATATTGTTTAACTTATGTATGTTTCTTCATTAGTTTGAATTGACACATGACTGTAGTCAGTGTGTCAAAAGGGAGGAATATAGATATAGATATATGGGGTGTACAAAACAACACTCTAAACAATACTCAATAAAACTTTTTTTTATCTGAGTCGTGTAATTGAATTACAATTAAAGTAGGTAAAGAAATCCAGATTCCACAAAGTGAACGTTCACCACCAAACAAACAGTTTGATCATTTATAGAGGAATTTGATAAAGATTAAATTGAATTGAGTAAGTTAGATAAATAAATAAATACTGTCTTGTTCTTGTTGACATGTATGCTATGCAAGTAGAAGCTTTCCCCACATCTAGACAGGATTCTTCAGCAGTGGCGCAGACACTGCTCGGAGAACTCATTCCACGTTGGGAAATTCCGAAAAGTACACCATTTGTAAGCACAGCTTTAAGGATGCTGGTGAGTATGGGTATCGACACGAGGCAACATCGTGCCTATCATCCCGCCAGTGGCGGGGCAGTGGAAAGAAACAAACAGTGGAAGGAGACAACAGCACATTGAAAAACGAACTGTTAGATATTGTATAAAGCCGTCCCCTGTACTCTTTAAAATCCACAGGCAGGTGATGGACTCCCTACCGAAATCCATAGACAGGGAACTGCATGATCTGAGACCAGGAGACTGGATTGTGTGAAGGACGTGAGAAGGAAACCAGGAGAGCACGTCGATGGAACGAGTGCAAACCAAGTGCCTCTCACCACACAGACGGAAGTGAAGGTCAACCTGGAGACATGCAAGCCATTGAAGGAGGATTTCCGGAGCCACGAGTGGATTCTACAGGACGGAGCGTGCGTTGTGTCAGTGTGCGAGCCTTCAGCCTTCAATTGTTTCGTGTTTGCAAGCAAGGAGAGGTGTGGAAATGATTAGGGCCACACGTCTCTAATCTCAAGGAGAGGCAACACTTTGAAGAGGGGGTTGGCGAGGGGCACTGCTGATACAATAGCGCCGAAGGGGGAAAACAACGACACCTGATGGGACGACTGGGATGCAGTTCGAGGGAAAAGATGGTTTCCCTGTTCATGAACACCGTCATCGTCGTCCTGCCACCAATAATATGGCATGTGAAACCTTGGCAGGAAGAAAAACGCGAAATATAACCTGAGCATCAAAGTCAGAACAAAAGGAGAACTCATGTTCGACTTCCCTGATGAACTGACAAAGCCTGGAGAATGCATGGTTTGAGACCATGAAAATATCAGAGACCCAAGCTCACTTACAGATTCAACTCATTGTGTGCAATCAATAGATGAGAGTTCCACAGTGTGAGTGTCTCCAGATGAAAGGTTTTGGAGGACTTGCCCCGGGGGGGGAGCACTGTGAAGAACACACACAAACAGATGAGTTTGCTCTGGAGATGGAAGATTAACATCTTTAGAGGGGGGCTGGGTTTTCAACTCTTTCTCCCACTGTCTAGGGTCAGGAATGACTCTGCATCACAGGATGGCTTTGAGAAAAGATGCTAGCCAAGAAGGTGTTTGTCACATAATCAGGACGAATTGTGGCACATACACAGTGAACATTTTTGACAATATGATGCATATCGTTTAAAATTTTAAATGACCTATTGTCCAGAGAAAGAACACGGACACTCAGATTCCTGAAGGGCGGAATTGATGGTCACGCCTACTTTTGAATGATTGCAAAATATGTTATTGAAGTTTGTTGAAACCTATTTGAATTTTCATGTGTGTACTAGTGTTGTTGAACTGTTGTATTGTCTTTTGAGTTTAAGACTATGGTTATTTCCTTAATCAAGTCTATGATTGGACGATATGTTCAACTTCCTGAAACTCATCTATCCTGGATGCTTCCCTTCCAGGATGATGAGATGGTATAAAGATGTATAAAGGATATTGAGCCTTTTAGGCTCAAAGGGGGAATTGTAATGGCAGATTTTGCATTTGTGTAATGTTTAATAGAAGAACAGATATGTATTTAGAAGAAGTAGATAACAAATGTGTTTCTGTGACTTACAAAAGTTGCAGAGGGGACTATAAGTGTTTATGGCCCCCACATGTGTGTCTTAGCAAATGCTTCACTGCAGGGGTTACTTAGTGTGTCTGATAGAGATGGGTGAGGGGAACTCTGCATTGTATACAGGACTTGAGTCTTTTGATGTTGTAAATCTAGATAGGGGATCTCGGAGACAGATTGTCTCACACCAGAAAGGCACACCAGGGGTCTGAGACGGAGATCTGAGACAGGAACTCTGCCCAACCTGGTCAGACATCAAGAGGCTGAAGAATACCTTTTGGCTCCTCGCGGGGAGGGGCTTCTGATTGTATAAGTGAAGTGATTCTCCTGTGCTCTGTGCTCATTCTGTACACGTCACACTAGGTGGCTGTGTGGGGTGAGCCCACCTGCAGGTGTTTTAGTTGAACTTTCCTAGAGACAATGTTATGTGTGTATTATTATACAATAGAGTATCATTATTAAACAGAAACTGCCACCACAGTACTTATTGTCTGCTGCAAATTAGCTTTTACCGACATGAGGACATTGTTTTGCTGCTGTTATTATTATGTTCGTGGGTTTTAAAAACCAGTCTAACCAGTGGAAAAGGGTCTTGAGACCAGGGAGAGTTGTTTCTCATCTGTTGTTAAAGCAACATTATGCAATTTTCTTTACCTTAAAGCAGCAGCTTGATTAAAGTGAGTCTGATGTTTGAGTGTGAGCATGTCAAAAAGAGTTAATCATCACGTGGCTGCAGGGGGCGCTGTTCTTCAGTAACAGTTAGATAGTGTTGCTTTAAAGCAGGGGTGTCCAAACTACGGCCCGCGGGCCAACTGCGGCCCGCCATCCATTTTTAATTGGCCCGTATCAAAGTCTAAAAATATAATGGACTATGGCCCACTGTATTGCACTTCTTAGTTTAAACACTAGGTGGCGCTATTGTCTTGAACAAGGCAGCGTCTCCACAAAGCAAGCAATCGAAGAAAAAATTTGCTCAGGGTCACCAGAAATGCCGGAACCGAAGAGACGCAAGATTGCAAGCGAGTGCAGAAAATTTCAGACTCGGTGGAAAAATGAATATTTTTTCATAGAAACCAAGGGGAAGTGTGTTTGTTTGATTTGCAATGAGAGTGTTGCCGTGATGAAAGAGTACAATGTACGATGGCATTATGAAACGAAACATCAGACCTTCACGTCCTTCACTGGCGCCGAGCGGAAAGAGAAGGTAAAGCAAATGGCAGCTAGCCTGCTAACGCAGCAACTGTTTTTTTTCCGTGCTAACAAAGCTCAAGAAAATGCAACAATAGCCAGTTATGAAGTAGCTCACTCATTGCCCTTCACGGGAAACCTTTCTCAGACGGTGACTTCATCAAACAGTGCCTCACTAAAGTCGTGGGAATAATGTGCCCGGAGAAAATGCAGGATTTCAACGATGTTAGTATGTCCAGAAATACGGTTGTGCGGCGAATTGAAGACTTGTCGGCTAACTTAAAACAGCAAGTGTCAGATAAAGCTTGTGCTTTCGATTTTTACTCGATTGCATGTGATGAGAGCACAGATGCCACGGACACTGCACAGCTGGTGAGGCTGTCAAAATGCACTGTATCATCCACCAAGAAGCCCTCTGTGCCAAGACAATCCGGCTTGGCGATGTGATGAACACAGTTGTGAAAACTGTCAACATAATTCGGGCACGAGGGCTTTACCACAG
Source organism: Hippoglossus stenolepis (assembly GCF_022539355.2). Taxonomy (NCBI): domain Eukaryota; kingdom Metazoa; phylum Chordata; class Actinopteri; order Pleuronectiformes; family Pleuronectidae; genus Hippoglossus; species Hippoglossus stenolepis. The sequence goes on along the minus strand of NC_061505.1, from coordinate 17,042,520 downwards.
AGAATTTCAAGCATTCCTCTCTGATGTCGATGCTGAATACGGGGACCTACTCTACCATTCTGAAGTGCGCTGGCTCAGTCGCGGCTCCGTGCTGCAGCGGTTTTATTCCCTGAGATCAAATATCGACAAGTTTTTGAAAGAAAAGGGCAGACCTCTCCATGAGATCAGTGACCCTTTATGGTTGGCAGACCTGGCTTTTTTAGTTGATCTCACTGATCATCTCAACACCCTGAACAAGAGACTACAAGGCAAAGAGCAGCTGGTACCACAGCTGTATGCGCGCATGAAAGCATTCCGTGCGAAGCTCCGTCTCTTCGAGTCACAACTGCGCAACTTCAATGTAGCGCATTTCCCCACGCTGACCGAAATCAAATGCGCATTTCCAAATGCCAAGCTCTCTGCAAAAATGGGAGAATATGTGTCTGTGATCACATCTCTCATGACAGAATTCATTCAGCGCTTCCAAGATTTTTCTGTCATTGAGAAGGAAATCACACTGTTTGCGGCTCCGTTTTCAATGGATGCAGAAGAAGTGGAGGAGAGTCTGCAATTAGAACTGATCAAAATTCAGTGTGATGATTCTCTGGAGAATCAGCATCAGCTTCTCTCCCTACCTGACTTCTACCGGAGCTTGGAAAAGGCCAAGTTTCCTCTGATGAGACACCACGCAAAACGAATGATGAGTCTGTTCGGCTCAACATACATCTGTGAGCAGACATTCTCTCTGTTAACGCTGAACAAAAGCAGACTGAGAACCAGAACGACCGACAGCCATCTCCGTGACGTCCTTCGCATTTCAACCACCAAACCTACCCCTGACCTGCCAGCTATCCTTCAGACCAAAGCGCAGCATCACTGCTCCCACTGAGCGCAACATTCTTCCCATTACAGGTGAGTTAAAAATATACACACAGTTTTCATTTGTTAATAAGCCCAATTACTTTATAAATTCAGTCAATTAAAGTTGATGACAATTTTTTAACAAACGTTAGTTGATGTGTTAACAAGCCCAATAATTTATTTGTTTAATAAGCTTGAAATATCCACATCCCCTATTTCTCTTCTTGTCTCTCCCTTCATACAGGACAATGAAGGGGGATCAGCACCCTAAGAACCAATCTGAGGCTGTCACTGAGAGAATGACCTGCCAACCTTTTTGTAAAAAATAAAATGAAAATCTACTAATGGAGAGCTATGATGGAGGCTTTTTTTCTTCAAACATGTTCAATTATCAAACGTAATTTACCTGCATTTGATTGATTTTGCCAATATTAATGCATGAGAAGTGAGGCAGTATACCTCAGCTCTAGTGAGTGGCCCAGTCCTTCTATATTTTTCTGTATGTGGCCCTCGGGAAAAAAAGTTTGGACACCCCTGCTTTAAAGATATCTTGAGTGAACTGTGTAGACTGTTGCAATGAGTTCAAACCAGGACTTTTCATATATCTATATATCTATATAGATATAAAGATATATATATCTAGTGAGAAAGTTCCTTTTGCATCCAGCTGTTAGTTTTCACACTGATGGTTTTATCTTCCCTGCACATTTGTATTTTCAGCCACTGGATGGCGCTGTGTTGTTTTCCTCTCTGTTGATGTGTGAGGCAGCTCACTGTGCTTCAGTGGCTGTTGGCATGTGATGCATGTTTATTATCACTGGATGATGTTGAAGTGGTTTTTCCTTCCTTTTGGAAGAAAGCTCCGCGTTTTTCCTGCTCAGTTCTTAGATCATGCAACGTCTGTGTGTTGTCTTTTGTTTCATTGTATTTTAATTACAGACAAAGGTAAAATGAAAACTTGAAACCTGATTGTTAGAAATATTGTGATGAAATAAACACAGTTACAGTGTTGAACTCTTCTGGTTATTGCTCCACACACGTCTCTTAAACGTGTCGTCTCTGTCGTGGTTCTGTTGACTCACGAGATGAGGCTTTGGAAGAACGACCCTCGAGACAGCACCCGATCCAATCCAGCTCGACTCCGGCCCTGGCCACTTTAATGCTGGTCTGAGGGAAATTCAGTCTGATCTGTTTGGGCCCGAGTCAAAGTCTGAACCTTCAGGCCTGAGTCCAATGCACACCAGTCCATTCCAGCACATTAACACAAGAACCACTCAGTCACATTTAATGGGGCTTGATCCCGATCCAGAGCAGTCGATTCAAGCTTGATCCCGACCCACTTGATTCAGCCAGAACCTGGTCCATTCAAACTTGACTCTGATCCGACCACATTAATGCAAGTCTGAATCTTCCCGATCCTCTCAGGCCTGATTCAGAACCTGTGGATTCCTTCAGGCTACAGTTGGATCTGATCTGACCTGAACAGTCCGGATTCTGAATCGTGTCCCTCTGTCAGATTTATAACGACATGTGGCGTCTGAACTAAACGGTGTTCCACATCTGAAGGTGTCCCCATCTGCTCCGGTAAATTTTCAAAAGGTAAACAATAGAGTAAAGTAGATTTACGATGTGAGGGTGTGGATCTATGACAGATTTCTCCTGGTCGGGCTTCACTCTCCAGGTCACCAGTACAGTGGGTTACAGGTTTGGCTCATACAGTCGTTTTTGGGTGAGGTCAGTTAGTTACTGACTCTTGTTTCCGGTCACAGATGTGGTAACGTCCTGTTTTATTCCTGTTTTCAGTCTCTGAGCCCAAACACTCAGAGGTTTTGAATGGAGCTAGAGGAGCGACTCTGCAGTGTGAGGTGAGCTACTGGCTGCTGGAGCCCGAAATCATCTTTCTGGACCATCAGGGAAACCAGATCCTCGCTGAAGAACCAAGAAGAGACGATAATGCCGGAGGATTTTTCACCGTGAGACGAAGAGCGACTCTCCAAACTGCAACCAGCAGGTTCACATTTAGTTAAAGACCAACAAGAACCGAGCTTTTACATTGATTTAAATATGTGTCACACAGTGATTTTTATAATACAAGACGTGACGAGTATTTCCACCTTGTTCTTGCACGTTCTCTTCCTGATTGGTTCTTTATTAAATTCCTTTGAATAAAACAGCCGCATATTTAATAAGTCTGGTAAAAAGGACGAAGACTGAAACTTCAGGGTGGTGATTCTAGTCAGGTTATTTTTTTTTACTTTTCACAGGAAAACCATGTTAATCATTTAATAACAATGACAACATTAGAAAAAGGACATTTCCAAAGATCAGAGCTGTGATGTTTCTTTTTGTCACCTCAGTGTCACTTGCAGAGTTCAGCTGCTGCAGCTCCACATGTACAAGGACAAGAACATCCTCACACCAGGTAAAGCTGCTTCTATATTCATAAAGAAATGAGTCAAGGAATTCATTTCTGCTTCTTCTTGTGATTTCAGTCGCCTGCTTGACGTCCTGCAGTTTAACTTCCTGCTTCGCTGCTGGAGGAGCCATTTTATTTATACTGCTGGTTACTGGAGTCGTCTTATGGAATAAATCTGAGTTACTACTGATTATATAGACTGTATTCAGACGATCAGTGACTGTATATAAAGACCATCAGCGACTCTATATAAAGACCATCAGTGACTGTATATAAAGACAATCAGTGACTGTATATAAAGACCATCAGTGACTCTATATAAAGACCATCATTGACTGTATGTAAAGACCATCAGTGAATGTATATAAAGACCATCATTGACTGTTTATAAAGACAATCAGCGTCTGTATATAAAGACCATCAGTGACTGTATATAAAGACCATCAGTGACTGTTTATAAAGACAATCAGCGTCTGTATATAAAGACCATCAGTGACTGTATATAAAGACAATCAGCGTCTGTATATAAAGACCATCAGTGACTGTATATAAAGACAATCAGCGTCTGTATATAAAGACCATCAGTGACTGTATATAAAGACAATCAGCGTCTGTATATAAAGACCATCAGTGACTGTATATAAAGACAATCAGCGTCTGTATATAAAGACCATCAGTGACTGTATATAAAGACAATCAGCGTCTGTATATAAAGACCATCAGTGACTGTATATAAAGACAATCAGTGACTGTATATAAAGACCATCAGTGACTATATAAAGACCATCAGCGACTGTATATAAAGACCATCATTGACTGTATGTAAAGACCATCAGTGAATGTATATAAAGACCATCATTGACTGTTTATAAAGACAATCAGCGTCTGTATATAAAGACCATCAGTGACTGTATATAAAGACGGTCAGCGTCTGTATATAAAGACCATCAGTGACTGTATATAAAGACCATCAGTGAATGTATATAAAGACCATCATTGACTGTTTAGAAAGACAATCAGCGTCTGTATATAAAGACAATCAGTGACTGTATATAAAGACAACCAGCGTCTGTATATAAAGACTTGCTCCAACATTTTCTTCACCAACAGCTCTCTGGTTCTGTTTTCACGCAGCATCACGGGTGCCCCGTGTGGTGACAGATGAAACTACAGACAATGATTCGTCGGAGCTTCAGTTTCTCATGTTGCAGAAAGACCGAGTCACCAGCCGCACATTTGATCAGGTGAGCCAGGGGCCCGACCTCAGATCCAACCTCCAACATGAGCTCAGTTCTGTGGTTTGTCAACCCGACCAGACGACATCTTTCTGCAGTCCATCCAGATCCTCACAAAACCACCCAAAACCCAGCTGCTCTGCCAGTCGCCACGATTCAACAGCAGCAGCCAACAGCAGTCACCATCCATCTGCCAACTTAGCCCAGAGCAAGTGTCCGAAACCTGGCGGCCAAAGGCAAAACGCCATCCGGGCCCCGCCCGCTTGATCCATAGACCTCGTCGTAACAACAGCAGCCCGGAACTTTCCTGTCTGTTGTCCCGTTCAGAGACAAATCCACATGTAGACTTCTCCAGGCTCGAGTGCAGACGTCCTGCAGTGTTGCCTCCATCGACCCTGTCTAATCACCATGAAGCTTACGTGAAGCTGTAAAAGATTCAGTCCCGAGTTTATTAAACCAAACTTATCTTTGTACGTAAAGTCAAGGTTTGTGAACCGTTTTTAAAAGTCTTCTGAAACAAGGTAAGAATTTTTTTTGCTGTTCTGAGCAAACATGATATTTCATCATTTATAACCTCACTAATCTTCAGAGGTACTAGTGTTTGGGTGTTTGCCTGTTTCTAGCTTTTGCTAAGCTAAGCTAAGCTAAAATAAACTAACCACTTCTGTCAGTCGAACACTCGGGGGCGGGACTATTTCCCATGTGGATTATGGAGAAAACACACAGATCATCATCGTTTCACCTTCGAGGTCGATTTTCTGTCGGTGACGGAGGATTTTAACGACTGGTGTAATGTGTCCAAGACTAAAGACATGATAATCCACTTCAGGAAGTAGCCTCCACCGATTCCCTCTGTTTTTATTCATGGCCGAGCTGTTGAAGTTGTCCATCAAATATCTGGGAACAACAATCGACAACAAACTCACATTTGAAGCCGACACTGATGCTGTTTGTGCAAAGGTCCACCAGCGATAAACGTCTATCACAAGGGGAGAAGTTTTAATGTGGATTCAGCTCACAGATCTATAGAATCTAACCAAGATGAAAGACTTTGAGACGTAAGAACTCATTCGTCCCTGCGACCATCGGCCTCATTAAAGCATCATGTGATCTACAGGCCCTTATGTACATGTGCGTTGTGTGTATAGAATTATTACTTTCCTTTATTCTCTGCTGGCTGTAACACAAACGGACTCTTGGGGATAATAAAGTTTATCTTGACCTGCTGCTTCACTCTATTTTATGTAACGTCATTATCTCGACTTTCTCTGACGTCCAGCAGGTTGTTTGTTTTATTCCCCTGATCTCTTACTTTTCCTCTGTGTGTGAAATCATCCACTTTTATTCTGCACTTTCACCTTTTTGCCATTTATTGCAAAAGGTCTTCAATCCATGATGCCATAAACACACACAGAACTACCAACACACTGGTGCATGAAGGGATTTTTCATGTGCACAGTATTTCACATGAAATGTGAAGCTGGCATCTGCAACACGTTTTACACATTACCATAGAAGCACATTTCTTTATTTCTTCACGACTTTTCATATTCATGATTTGTTACAATGAGATTTCTGGGGTTTATTTACTTGAATATGCTTTGTACTGGTGATAAAGTGTTTGTGTACAGTTTATGATTTCACCTTTTTATTGTACTTTTATGATTCATTCATATATCAATGTGTAGAGTGGAGCTCTGACTGTGTCGTCCCACTGAACTGAAACACAACTGAACGAAAAGCAATGAGACAATGTCCAGCTGACTCTAGTTTATTTACCCATTAAACATGGAACCTTAGCCATCATCGCAACAATTGTCCCCCGAGAAATTTGGCAGAAGCCGCCACTGCCATAAACATTTAGGCCATTCATTAAGACAATTTTGTTCTTCCTAAATTAAATTGTAATTCATTGAAAAACATTTACTTGAATATAATAAAATCCAAACAACAGGTTTAACTTTGACATATTTTTACATCTGTCTATAAAACATGTTGAAGCCTTTCAGTGTGAAGCTTGTTCAAATGGTGTTTATATGTTTTCTTACAGACTTTTTACTTTTTACCAAACAGACACCACCAGAAATCCTGTTTTTATTTCCACGTCATCTACTGATGTGAATTTTTACTTATAGCTGCATATTTTAATGGCTTATACAAAGCTCTCCTGGAAGTAGTTTGTTGCTGTAGAAAGATAAGATCAGGTGTACGTGCATTGAGGAGGAAGTGGAGCTGAATTTCATCTTTAAACCAGTTTCTGCTGTGACTAAGCAGGAGTCAGAATTTCATCATACGGTCACTTTTCCAGGCATCAAAAGGCTTTTTACATTTAATTACAGTTCTATTTGTAGTTTGGGTAAAAGTAAATGTGATAAATTAAAACTACTGCTGCTCATGGTTCTTGTTATGTTCTTATTCACACTGTGTGTTTGAAGGTGATCACCAGCATTTCAGACATCATAGATACATGCTCTTTAAAAGTTTGCATTTTAAGCAGCAGTCTTCATGCAGAGCATCTAGAGTCAGAGGAAGGATCCTGAAAAGACTCAATAAATTGATATATTATCTTCTGATCTCCATGAAGCCGTCGCTACCTCCACCCAGGAGCTCATGTTCTCACCCATGTCCATTGTTGTGTTCGTTGGTTTATCAGCAGGATTACACAAAAACTACTGAACCAATATCCACAAAACTTGGCAGAAGGATGGAACCAAGAACCCAATGAGTTTGGTGCAGAAACGGACAAAGGGGCAGGTAGTTTTTCACTTTGTTTAAAATGAACATTTTGGACTTTTCCACCAGTTTCCCAGTGAATGATTCCCATTTAGAGAACTGATATATTAGTGTTTGCAGTTTGATTGAACTGGACTGTCGGGGCTCGGCGGAGGCACTCAGAGGTAAATTCTACATCTTGTGTCATTCTAGTGTTTATGAATTAAGTCAACACACAAATGTCAGATTATTTGCTTGCCTGTAAATCAGTGATAATATTAGACGTCTTTGGAATTAGAATTAGAATTAAAGGAAACATGTTGCGTGCTGTAGTTTTAACAACTGATTGCATGTTTCCCGTCAGGCAACATTGTTTCCTGTCATCAAAAAGTCAAAGACATCTTCCACAACATGAAATGATCATAATCTACAAAGATATTTTACACTGAAGACATATTTGAGGGAATACTACATTTTCTTTTTTACTGTATTCAATTTCAATCATGCAGGGACGTGTGGTGATTTCTATCACGGTGGCTCGACAGCAACAGAAACGTATTAAAGTACAAGCAACCTCAGAGTTGGGGTGTGAGGTTCCTGTGAAGAAGGAAACTGACTCAGAAAACAGAAGTGCACAAACACCTTCCTCTCTCATATTGATAAGAGATGTGTTCCACTGATTCTCTACCTGTCTTGAAGTGTGTCTGAGTGGCGCTGCTGGATGGGACCATGGGGCACTCTTTGCTTGGTGTGCTGTCGTTATTCTGTGAGTACATCAGTAACTTTTATTCTGTGAATGCAAAGTGTTTATTAGATGTTTGTCCAACCACAGCAACAGCCGCTGAAACTGAAATGTCATTATCTATTTGCAGAGGTAACCAGCCACATGTATTCTGTTACATGCACTTAAATAACTTTTATTTGAGACTAAATTGTGATTGTTGGAGAACCGTTAGAAAGTGGAAATTATATTTTCTTTAAATTTATTATTTTATGCCCGATACATGAAAAAAGACCAATTTTATGTTTAACAGTTTTTTATTGGTGTTATTTGGGTAATCAATACAATTACACATCACAAATCTAATGGTTATACCCCTACCCACAATAAGACCCACCCACCCCCAGCCAGCCTACCCCATGCATCAGAAGTACATACATTAAGACAGAATCTAGAATGTATATATATACACTACCGTTCAAAGGTTTGGGGTCACCCAGACAATTTCGTGTTTTCCATGAAAACTCACACTTTTATTTATCAAATGAGTTGCAAAATGAATAGAAAATATAGTCAAGACATTGACAAGGTTAGAAATAATGATTTTTATTTGAAATATTAATTTTGTTCTTCAAACTTTGCTTTCGTCAAAGAATGCTCCATTTGCAGCAATTACAGCATTGCAGACCTTTGGCATTCTAGCTGTTAATTTGTTGAGGTAATCTGTAGAAATTTCACCCCACGCTTCCTGAAGCACCTCCCACAAGTTGGATTGGCTTGATGGGCACTTCTTGCGTACCATACGGTCAAGCTGCTCCCACAACAGCTCAATGGGGTTGAGATCTGGTGACTGCGCTGGCCACTCCATTACAGACAGCATACCAGCTGCCTGCTTCTTCCCTAAATAGTTCTTGCATAATGTGGAGGTGTGCTTTGGGTCATTGTCCTGTTGTAGGAGGAAATTGGCTCCAATCAAGCGCTGTCCACAGGGTATGGCATGGCGTTGCAAAATGGAGTGATAGCCTTCCTTATTTAAAATCCCTTTTACCTTGTACAAATCTCCCACTTCACCAGCACCAAAGCAGCCCCAGACCATCACATTACCTCCACCATGCTTGACAGATGGCGTCAGGCACTCTTCCAGCATCTTTTCACCTGTTCTGCGTCTCACAAATGTTCTTCTGTGTGATCCAAACACCTCAAACTTTGATTCGTCTGTCCATAACTTTTTTCCAATCTTCCTCTGTCCAATGTCTGTGTTCTTTGCCCATATCAATCTTTTCTTTTTATTGGCCAGTCTCAGATATGGCTTTTCTTTGCCACTCTGCCTAGAAGGCCAGCATCCCGGAGTCGCCTCTTCACTGTAGACGTTGACACTGGCGTTTCGGGTACCATTTAAAGAAGCTGCCAGTTGAGGACCTGTGAGGCGTCTATTTCTCAAACTAGAGACTCTAATATACTTGTCTTCTTGCTGAGTTGTGCACCGGGCCTCCCACTTCTCTTTCTACTCTGGTTAGAGCCTGTAATGGCAGATTTGCATTTGTGTAATGTTAAATAGAAGAACAGATATGTATTTAGAAGAAGTAGATAACAAATGTGTTTCTGTGACTTATAAAAGTTGCAGAGGGGCTATATGTTTATGACCCCCACATGTGTGTCTTAGCAAATGCTTCACTGCAGGGGTTTTGTGTCTGATAGAGAGGGTGAGGACTCTGCATTTATACAGGACTGGGGTCTTTGATGTTGTAAATCTAGATAGGGGATCTCGAGACAGATTGTCTACACCAGAGAGCCACCAGGGTTGGACGGAGATCTGAGACAGAACTCTGCCCAACCTGGTCAGACATCAGAGACTGAATGTACTTTGCTCCTCGCGGGAGGGGCTTCTGATTGTATAAGTGAAGTGATTCTCCTGTGCCTGTGCTCATTCTGTACACGTCACTGGTGGCTGTGTGGTGAGCCACCTGCAGTGTTTGTTGAACTTTCTAGAGACAGTGTTATGTGTATTATTATACAATAGAGTATCATTATTAAACAGAAACTGCCACCACAATTTTGGCGTTGTCGGCAGGATCACTCGTGTGAGCAGACACTCTGATCTCAACGCTGAAAGTCTGGACTCAACTCAACAAATGAGGGCCGAAAGCTTGAGAGCCAGGAGTGCACTCACTGAGGTGATCAACGGACCTGGTCTGGAAAACAAGCATTGTCTCTCGGTAGTAAATTAAATGTTATGATCTATGAAAAGTCCAGGAAAAGATTCACTCATTCATTGTATTGAGGGACAGACGTGTCTGCATGGCAAGGTTTTGAAATCGTGTAGGATCCATGAAGCTTGGTTTGATCTTTAGGAAAGGTCAAATATTATAGATAAGATTGGGCTCTGATGTCGGGCTCATGACTAGTAGTTATTATTAATATAGTAATATTATTATTATTTTGCAATAGAGGTGTAGCTGGGACGGAAGGACCAAGGCCAGGTGATCGTCTCAGTACAGCAATCTGTTGAAAATCTGATAATTCCAGTACATTTGTACCTGCATGCAGTGAAAGAAAGTGTGAATATGGATTTCTAAGGCATTATATCAGGCAGAGTATTTAAAATGTATTAAGGAATCAAACGTAGGAACAATAATGGAGAAATTTGCCAAGTGATCAGAATTACAAGAGGTAATTACAATTGACAACATTATATCGGAGATGGTTTTATTGTTCTTACAAGCATTTTGAAGGTTGGTTGAAGGTTAAAAGCATTTTGGTGTTGGTTGAAGTTTAAGGTTACTAACACTAAAACACTAATAAACTAAACTTAACAAATTTTGTTGATGATATGTGTGACTGTGAAAGAAGAAACATGTAGAATTTGATGAAACTAAACTGAGTATTTAGCTGAGGATTTCAGCTGAGAAAGCAGAAAGGAAAAAAGAGGGAATCTGAGAATCCTCGACTGGAAAAAGGTGAGTATATGTTTAAATATATTGGGGTATAATTGCGTTTTAAAGCTAATAGTAAATGGAAAATAAACAACCTCATAACAAATCTTAAAATAAATTTTAAGAGATAGAAACGATTTGGTTAAAAATTAAATTAAGAGACTTTAGTTCTTTTCCATATAAGCAGAACTTTATTTTCCAAATTTCGTAGTCTGCTGAACAAACCAGAGTTAAATTTATAAAATGAGAGTCGGTTCACAATTGCTGAGACAACCTATTTGAGAAAATAGGTTTAAAATAGAGAGGATGTCTTTTCGGCATGGAAGTTTGAGTTTAAATTATCTTTGGTAATTCAAAACTAAACTGCGTGTGAAAAAGAAATAAAAGAATAAGAACGAAGTAGAGAGGACAAAGAAAAGAAATGAATAGGATATTTGTGCTGGATTGAAGAGTGTATGGATGTTGTTTAACTGAAGTGAATATGCAGGAACAATAATCTCCAGTCTCAGTGTTCCGACTAGATTCTGATCTGGACTCAGCTCCACCAAGAGGTGGGCAAGAGAATGCCCTGAAGCAGCGCACAGTGCGATTGATTAGCGGTGAGCTGGGGACAGTGAAATTCATCTGGTGAGGACACTGAGATGGAGAGAGAGTTTCAAGCACGTCACTAAAGTAAGAACCGGTTACACACACACCATGTGAATTAATGTTAGACATAGAACAGATGATTAAGATTGCTATTGACCATTGTGAGCTTGATTAGAAGATCAGTAAGAGGCCTACTGTACTTTATGCTAAATATTTTCACAATGATGTGTATAAACTAATGCCCGAACACACAAATCACAGTGAGTGGTAGAGACATCACATATTTGTAGATTCAGGAACGAATCAGTTAATAGATGTGAAGAGTGATATTACTCAGAATGAATGTTGGATATCTCATAATGATTGGAGCAACAGGTCTATCAACAGTGATAGAGATGCACTGTACAATTGCTATTTTTCATGATGTGGTTGAAGGAGATTTTTAAGATTCATTTTGCTGTTACCACACTGCCTGATAAATCTTATGGTAAAGATTTGATGTGTTCATTGAGTAGTATGTTAAATTTAAACACCAGGGCATTAGAGTAACTGAGTCTAAATAACATCTGCATTTGTTAGATAGAGAAGGGATTTGACACTAGCATATCAATGGGATGTCTAGACTCTTTCTCTCTGGAAGTAACACCCCGAAGGCAGAGGCAGAGAGACTTCAGACAAATGTGAACAAGATGTTATTTACTCAAAGCGGACTTTTAAGTAAGAGCAAATTAAGTTTAAAAGGTTATAGAGGAAGTTAATTAAGAAAGTGTTGGTTGTATTGAGATAGTAAACACTGTGTTGTCTTAGTAGGTTTGATAGACTCATTGGCTAAAGATTTGTTAAAATATCAACTTTGATTAAATCTACTGAAGGAAAAGACATTAAATACCAATAAGATATTTTAAAGAGGGTTAAGGTTAATGCAAACGATTTTCCATAGTGATAATGAAATTAGAATGTTGAACTCATTCCTGAATGTGGTAAATTTTTGATAAAATATATTACGATTTTTTTTGGTGTGAACATTAATGATATTCTGAGTTGAAACAGGTACCGTCATGTTTGTGGACGGCACAATATGTTTGGGTCTGATCAAGGATAAGACCCAACTAGAAAGAATATCTGAATCCTCGTATGGAATATGTAAAGTTGTCTGTTAACACACTATTTTTCCTGTAAGGAAAAACAAAGGAACAGAGCTTCAAACAATGTTTAAGTTTCACAACTGCTGAAGCTGTAATATTTGATGTGATATGTGAGCTGTGATATATGACTTACTGGTGCCAATATGCTGATAGGATGATTTTGCTGAGCAAAATACCTCCCCTTTAACAACCAGGTGGCTCAGATATGGAACAGTATTGCCTTAGATGATAGACATCACTATTTAGAGATGCAATGTTTAACTATGCGACTCTCTTCCCTCATCGGTAGGGATAGCCACATGATTCGTAGCAGTTTTCTTAACTAAAGAAAAGTTTTCTCTAGTTTAGAATTAGATTTTAAGAGATAACCAGCTAATTATGCAGGAGTGATAGTTGTTTGGTGATAAGTTCAGCATCAAAGGATGCAGAGCTGAGATAACCAAGTGGGTTTACGACGTGTGATACAATGAGGCTAAACCACTCCATCACACTTTGTGCATTGACTGAAGAATGCAAATATGCTGGGACAGAGTGTTAAGAGCAACACTAATAGCAGGTTTGCATGGGGGTGGCATGTGATTTTGGCCGAGTTGATTGAATAGAGATTCATGAACCTATTTCACTCACTCATCTGTGCTGATAGATGCTGTGTTATTATGCAAACTGTATGCAGTCTGCAAATGAGAGAGCGTATTAAAGATTTTTAATGATAAACTTAATGTAGGTTATAGGAGCTATAAACAAGGTCAATCCATTAAATAATTTTGTAAGAATACAGTTTAATTTACTACGTTTAAGAATAAACTGGTTGTGGATAACAGTTGTGTTTGGTGGTTGACAGACTTATGATGTGGGTCATGGATGATATTGTTTAACTTATGTATGTTTCTTCATTAGTTTGAATTGACACATGACTGTAGTCATGTGTCAAAGGGGAATAGATATAGGATATTGGGTGTACAAAAACACTCTAAACAATACTCAATAAAACTTTTTTATCTGAGTCGGTAATTGAATTACAATTAAAATAGGTAAAGAAATCAGATTCACAAAGTGAAAATACACCACCAAGCAAACAGTTTGATCATTTATGAGGAATTTGATAAAGATTAAATTGAATTAGTAAGTTAGATAAATAAATAAATCTGTCTTGTTCTTGTTGACATGTATGCTATGCAAGAAGCTTTCCCCACATCTGACAGAATTCTTCAGCAGTGGCGCAGACACTGCTCGGAGCTCATTCCACGTTGGAAATTCAAAGATGTCCACTGATAATGGTACCCCATTTGTAAGCACAGCTTTAAGGATGCTGGTGAGTATGGGTATCGACACGAGGCAACATCGTGCCTATCATCCGCCAGTGGGCGTGAAAAAACAAACAGTGGAAGGAGACAACAGCACATTGAAAACGAACTGGTAGATATTGTAAAGTCCCTGTACTCTTTAAATCCACAGGCAGGTGATGGACTCCTACCGAAATCCATAGACAGGAACTGCATGATCTGAGACCAGAGACAGGATTGTGGTGAAGGACGAGAAGGAAACCAGGAGAGCACGTCGATGGAGAGTGCAAACCAAGTGCCTCTCACCTCACAGACGGAGTGAAGGTCAACCTGGAGACATGCAAGCCATTGAAGAGGATTTCGAGCCACGGTGGATTCTACAGGACGGGCGTGCGTTGTGTCAGTGTCGAGCCTTCAGCCTTCAATTGTTTCGTGTTTGCAAGCAGGAGGTGTGAAATGATTAGGCCACACGTCTCTAATCTCAAGAAGAGGCAACACTTTGAAGGGGTTGGCGAGGCACTGCTGATACAATAGCGCGAAGGGAACAACGACACCTGATGGGACGACTGGGATGCAGTTGAGGAAAAGATGGTTTCCTGTTCATGACACCGTCATCGTCGTCCTGCCACCAATAATATGGCATGAAACCTTGGCAGGAAGAAAAACGCGAAATATAACTTGAGCATAAGTCAGGACAAAGGAGAACTCATGTTCAATTTCCTGATGAACTGACAAAGCCTGAGAATGCATGGTTTGAGACCATGAAAATATCAGAGACCCAAGCTCATATACAGATTCAACTCATTGTGTAATCAAGAGATGAGAGTTCCACAGTGTAGTGTCTCCAGATGAAGGTTTTGGAGGACTGCCCCAGGGAGCACTGTGAAGAACACACAAACAGATGAGTTTGCTCTGGAGATGGAAGATTAACATCTTTAGGCTGGGTTTCCAACTCTTTCTCCACTGTCTAGGGTCAGGAATGACTCTGCATCACAGAAGGCTTTGAGAAAAGATGCTAGCCAAGAAGGTGTTTGTCACATAATCAGGACGAATTGTGGCACATACAGTGAACATTTTTGACAATATGATGCATATCGTTTCAAATTTTAAATGACCTTTGCCAGAGAAGAACAAGGACACTAGATTCCTGAAGGCGGAATTGATGGTCACGCCTACTTTGAATGATTGCAAAATATGTTATTGAAGTTTGTTGAAACCTATTTGAATTTTCATGTGTGTACTAGTGTTGTTGAACTGTTGTATTGTCTTTGAGTTTAAGACTATGGTTATTTCCTTAATCAAGTCTATGATTGGACGATATGTTCAACTTCTGAAACTCATCTATCCTGGATGCTTCCTTCAGGATGATGAGATGGTATAAGATGTATAAGGATATTGAGCCTTTAGGCTCAAAGGATGTAATGGCAGATTTGCATTTGTGTAATGTTAAATAGAAGAACAGATATGTATTTAGAAAAGTAGATAACAAATGTGTTTCTGTGACTTATAAGTTGCAGAGGGTATATGTTTATGACCCCATGTGTCTTAGCAAATGCTTCACTGCAGGGTTACTTATGTGTCTGATAGAGAGGGTGAGGAACTCTGCATTGTATACAGGACTGGGGTCTTTTGATGTTGTAAATCTAGATAGGGATCTCGAGACAGATTGTCTACACCAGAGAGCACACCAGGGTTGGACGGAGATCTGAGACAGGAACTCTGCCCAACCTGGTCAGACATCAAGAGACTGAAGTGTACCTTTGCTCCTCGCGGGAGGGCTTCTGATTGTATAAGTGAAGTGATTCTCCTGTGCTCTGTGCTCATTCTGTACACGTCACACTAGGTGGCTGTGTGGGTGAGCCACCTGCAGGTGTTTGGTTGAACTTTCCTAGAGACAGTGTTATGTGTGTATTATTATACAATAGAGTATCATTATTAAACAAAACTGCCACAAGCCGTTTGTGCTGTTCTCTGAAGGGAGTAGTACACCGTTGTAGGAAATTTTCAGTTTCTTCGCAATTTCTCACATGGAATAGCCTTCATTTCTAAGAACAAGAATAGACTGGCGAGTTTCACATGAAAGTTCTCTTTTTCTGGCCATTTTGAGAGTATAATCGAACCCACAAATGTGATGCTCCAGATACTCAACTAGCTCAAAGGAAGGCCAGTTTTATAGCTTCTCTCACCAGCAAAACAGTTTTCAGCTGTGCTAACATAATTGCACAAGGGTTTTCAAGGGTTTTCTAATCATCCATTGGTCTTCTAAGGCGATTAGCAAACACAATGTACCATTAGAACACTGGAGTGATAGTTGCTGGAAATGGGCCTCTATACACCTATGTAGATATTTCATTAAAAACCAGACGTTTCCACCTAGAATAGTCATTTACCACATTAACAATGTATAGAGTGTGTTTCTGATTAATTTAATGTTATCTTCATTGAAAGAAACAGTGCTTTTCTTTGAAAAATAAGGAAATTTCTAAGTGACCCCAAACTTTTGAACGGTAGTGTATATATATATATATATATATATATATATATATATACACATATATACAGGAATATTGAATTATTACAATACAATTACATACAACAATGCTGCCAGACAAAGCAAAAAAAAATAAAAATTAAATAAATAAATAAAAATAAATAAATAAATAAATAAATAAATAAAAATAAAAATAAAAATAAAAATAAAAATAAAAATAAAAATAAAAAATAAAAATAAAAAAGGGGAGAGAGAGGGGAGGGGATGGTTGCCATCTAATCTTTCTCTTGTAGTGGGCTTTGTATGCTCTCATAGTACAACAAGAAAGGGGTCCAGGTTCTCTCAAAGCTCTGTATGGAACCTTTCAGAGTATATCTGATTTTCTCCAGTTTCAAGAAAGACATGGTGTCTCTAATCCATCTGCTGAATGTGGGTGGTGTTTGTTCCTTCCATAAGAGTAATATCAGACGTCTGGCAAGCAGAGAGGTGAAAGCTATGACAACATGGGCCCTGCCCTTAAGAGGACGAGCTTCAGTCAGCCTCAGCTGTCAGTCATGATGTTTCACCCTGTTTTTATAACGTCAAAAACTAATTCAATTCAACTCAAAACTTGAACATACAGTACATCAGAGGTACAAGAACTTCCTTTCTTCCTGAGATAATTTGACCTATACTGCAGCCAGCCACCAGGGGGCGAACTCACTGATGTGGAGCTGTGATGTCGTCCATCTTTATATACGGTCTATGCTCAGCACCTTTGGACCAGATGGATGTGGGCCACTTCAGGCAGTGATGCGGCTCCTCTAGCTTTCCTGTGGACAGAATGGATCCGAGCCTAAACTCGTCCACTTGTTAAAGAGCTAATGTGGCCCAACTATCCCAAAACAAACGTGGGTCTTTTATGGTAAACATGCGGTGCTCTAGGCAAAGTGTAATCTGGATGTGAACCTAAAGTGGTCCATGTGGTGAATATGGTCCAAATAGATCAAAACGAATCTGGGCCACGTTTGGCACCTTTGGTTAATGTACGGTACTGCTGTGGCTAACTTGTGGCTCTGATATGGCAAACAGGTGGTATAATCTGGGCCAAAGCATTTTTATACTTTTGCTTTTACTGCTGTTTTAGTTTTTACGACTGCAGAAGACTAAAGGAGATACATGTTCTACTCATTTCATTCAACTCACATAAAATGGACTAAATGCCAAAGTGTTTTTAACATTAACAGAAAGACCAGCGGCTAACCTGAGTGCTGACAGAGCCTTTCCAGTAGGGGGCAGTGTGCTCCTGACCTGCTCCGTGGGCCCATCATCACCTGGCTGGAATTATTATTGGTACAGAGGTGAGAAAACCTCGGAGCCCCTGACGGATGAGGATTTCAAGTCAAATGGACAAAGTGCTAGTGCCTCACATGAAGGACAGTACTGGTGCAGAGGAGGAAGAGGAGATCCAGTTTACTACACCGAGTACAGTAACACAGTTAGTATTCATGAAATTGGTGAGTGCGGAGAAAATCCATTCTGCGTTCACGACTGTTTGTTGAGATTACGCAAAGGTTGATGCTGATACAAGCTGTTATTCTATCTTTATTGGTGAATATGAATAGTCCACAACAGAGCTGCTGTGACTCTTCAACCCAACTGGCCGAACAGATACAGAGGAGAAACCGTCACACTTAGGTGTGAGATCCAGGGAGGAGACTCTGAGTGGGAGTATGAATGGACAGCAACCAGCTCACATACACCTCCCAACACAAATGAATTCAGGATTAGTCTGGGGTCACATTTGAGCGACAGTTACTGGTGTCAGGGCCGACTGAAAGGTGCACGTCAGAATTCAACAGGATGGAGTGTTCCCGTCATGTTGTCTAACGGTGAGTCAAGTCATATTTAGTATTAAAAATATAGGTGTTTAAGTTTAAATATTACAAAGTTTATATCTGTTAAATGCACATGTACAAAAGAGAAGCCAAAATATCCAGGATACCAGCCATCTTGCACTTTTCACGTCGTTTAGAGCCAGAGTCTTTGAAATCATGATGGAGGTGTGGAGCTGGCAGTGTTGTGCAAGTTCACACCTCTCATGAACTAGTTCAAAGTTCAGTTCATACAAGTAAACATGAATAGTTCACGTTCATAGTTCACCATTTAAATTCTGAACTCGTTCATAGTTCAGTTCATTTCATAGTTTTAAGGTGGAAAGTGAGAATGAAAGACTTAACTTGTTTTTTAAAGAAAACTTTATCCATTACTACCCCTTGCCTTAAACTGTACTTCATATGTATCAATTCCTAAAAGAAATGTTTTTTTTAATTTTTTTAAATTATTGCAAATTTTGCCTGTTTATTTATTCATACCCTGCAAACAAAAGGCACACCAAATCATAGTGCTATGCCTTGCTATGAAACCAATTATTAGGCTAGACCTTAAATTCTATCATTTAAATTTATAAAATAAATGTGTGGACAGAGAACAAAAAGTTTTTTGGGGGGTTTGTTTTATTTGTCTGTTGCACCTACCTTTCGAAAATGGCTTCAGTTAAATAATGTAGGCTATGTAATATTGTAAAAAAACATGAAATGAAAATGAAATGAAATGAAACATGAAAATCAAGATGGCCATTTTTATCAAACAGCTCAAGAGAGGTAGGTTGTCAACTTTTCAGACAAAGTCCTGAAATATTACTTGGACAGCTTAACAAGTACTGACGACATGCATTTGAACATCAAAAACTCCTTTTTAACTCTTTATACTGTAAACTGCACCCCTGTAGAACTCAGGTGCCCCTCTGTTATGGGACTGACACTCAAAACTCTGAGTAAACAAACATGTAAACAATGTTCTTATCAAAGAATCACACAAGCTTGCTTAGTCCACAGACTAGACTCCTGCTTTTTGTTAGCATTTAAAAGCAATTGCTTTTCAAAGTTGGCATCTCCCAACCTGTTTCTCCTGGGCCTAGAGATCTGGCCACCAATGCTGAATAGCCTCTCTACTGCAGCGCTCGAAGGGAGTGCTGTGTTGTATTTGACAAACAGCTTTGTCAGTTTTGGTAAGACTATGTACTCCGTGAAGTCATCATTGGTCTGTGCATCCAGGTAGATGTCCACCTCAGACTTTTTGACACTTGATGGGCGGTTAAATTTGAAAAAGGATGACCTTTTGCTCTCAGAGCCACCAGATGACTGGGCTTGATTAGAGTCATTAGCTATGTCAACAGATTGAAATTCTTGCTTCAACATCATGCGATATTGCAAGCGCTTAATCTCATCCTCCACCCAGTCCATCTTGAATGCTGGCAGTAGTATAGCTGCCAGTATGTTTTCTCTCTTTTCGAGCATGCCTTCCACTCTTGTAGAGAGTGACTGTATCATGTTCTGGATGAGGGGACGACATGCAATTAAACCTTGCGTAGCCGTAGGATCGAAACTCTCATCCAATAGGCCATTCAAATCATTCTTTAGCTGGACAATAGTGGGAGCCAGGAACCCAAGGAATGTGTTTTTCTCCCCCTGAAGAATGTTCAGGGCAGAGGCTAGGGGGCTCATCACATTCACAAACTTGTGTATGAAGTCAATTTCTTCTGGAGTAAATCGACGTAGGCCAAACTCATCACAGACAGTGTGCAGGAGGAGTCTGTCATATTCAGGATCCGAAGACAGACTGGCCTGGGGAATCATAGTTGCTATTTTAGACAGTCGCTGCATGGAGAGGAACATAGAGTTCCAACGTGTATCATTTGGTGTTACAAAGCCAATCCCAAGCTTTTCCTCAACAAAATCGGAGCCTTTTGGACTTCTTTTCACTCTGTTCCATAGAGCAGATGCCTTTGAAAAGACGGGCCTCACTCGCGTTTTGTACTGTCTATCAGATACCTTTTCTGTTTGTTTGGCAACCAGATTTAAGGTGTGAGCCATGCACCTTCTGTGAGGTGGAAGGCAAGGATCCTCTAAATCTGAGAGAGGTGCAGGCTCAATCCCATCATCCTCATCTGAGCTCTCACTAGCAGGGCCAGATTCTTCTGATGCATCATCTTCAGTTGCTTCATCAGCTGCATCAGTAATGGCAACACTCTCTCCAAAACAGTTGAATGCTTTAACAAAATTTGAAGCGTTGTCCGTCACAGTGCACACAATTTTGTTTTGAATTTTAAACTCCTTATACACATCTGCCAACACTTTTGCCAGCACATCATATGTGTGTGCTCCTCTGACACGGTGGCATGCAAGGACTGCTGACCTTCTCTGTGATATATCATTTTTGTCCAGCCAATGAATGGTAATGCCCATAAATCCTTTGTTGACAGCTGACCAACAATCTGCTGTTGTGCAAACATGGTCAATATCAGCAAGTTCAGCTTTAAGGTTACTGATAACCTCACTGAATTCTTTATTTAACAGTCCCTGAACCTGCCTTCTTGAAGGCACACGTCTGCCTGGTTGCAAACCATTCACTAGTCTGATGAAGGAGGGCTTTTCCACTTTACTCAGAGGCTGTAAATCTCCAACATTGTAGTCAATTACGAGTTTGTCTACCTGTTGCTGGGAAATCCTACCCTTGAAGGCTGCAGACAATGTGGTTTGGGTCATTTGGGGCTGTTGGCAGGGAGTCTTGGTCTTTTTTTGACTTTCAATTACTTGGAGATAACTTTTTAGGCTAGCTGGATGCTTCAGCTCCACATGCCGTTTTAAATTAGATGCGGATGAGGCTGACGTCCGGACTTGCTTTTTCAGCGCAGGACGACACAATTTGCACAGAAAGGTGAGATTTTTACTGTCGGAATCTTTATCAGACAGTGTGTAAAAATCCCGCAAATAATAATAAGGTGCATCGGATGTAGTCGCTGAGTCTGCGTCTCTGCTTTCACTTGCCATTTTTATATGAGACCGAGAGCTGTTGTCTTGGAATACGTTGCTTGTTTGGACTACATGTGTGTGCGATGAATCATGGGTAACGTAGTGCGAAGTCGAGTGAGTTGGTTTAGGTTAGGTTACATCGCGAAACTTTGTCGGGCACTGAGCAACGACATGGTGCAAGCATTCGATTTAGACAGCGTCTCTCCTCAGGAGAAGGAAAACATTCCGTAATGTTTTAGCTAGACCTCAGATAATATGAACATGTTCACCGTTCAAATTCATTATTTGTCATTAAGTTGCGTTCAGTTCATCGTTCTCATAAAAATGAACGCGTTCTTTTGAACTCGTTCATGCACAACACTGCCGGTCACCACCTATTTCAGAGACTCCCATCCGGAAAAAGGTTCCGGGCTATCAAGACCAAAACCTCGCGCCACCTGAACAGTTTTTTCCCCATGGCAGTGGGGCTCACAAACAAACCCCCTGCATCACACTGACTCTGGTCCCCCCCGCACGTAATTTATATATTATTGGCACTATCCCGAAACCAAATCACTGCACCTTAGCACCGCACGTGCCCATAATTTATTGTTCTTACATAACTTATTGTTCTTACTGTATATATTGTTGTTTTATGTCCGATTGTTGTTTTATGTCCAATGCACCAACCACACCAAGTCAATTTCCTGTATGTGTAAATATACTTGGCAATTAAAAAAAAAAAAATTCTGATTCTGATGAATATGAAAAGTTGTGAAGAAATAAAGAAATGTGCTTCTACGGAAATGTGTAAAACGTGTTGCAGATGCCAGCTTCACATTTCATGTGAAATACTGTGCACATGAAAAATCCCTTCATGCACCAGTGGTTCTATGTGTGTTTATGGCATCATGGATTTAAGACCTTTTGCAATAAATGGCAAAAAGGTGAAAGTGCAGAATAAAAGTGGATGATTTCACACACAGAGGAAAAGTAAGAGATCAGGGGAATAAAACAAACAACCTGCTGGACGTCAGAGAAAGTCGAGATAATGACGTCACATAAAATAGAGTGAAGCAGCAGCTCAAGATAAACTATATTATCCCCAAGAGTCCGTTTGTGTTACAGCCAGCAGAGAATAAAGGAAAGTAATAATTCTATATACACAACGCACATGTACATAAGGGCCTGTAGATCACATGATGCTTTAATGAGGCCGACGGTCGCAGGGACGAATGAGTTCTTACGTCTCAAAGTCTTTCATCTTGGTTAGATTCTATAGATCTGTGAGCAGAATCCACATTAAACCTTCTCCCCTTGTGATAGACGTTTATCGCTGGTGGACCTTTGCACAAACAGCATCAGTGTCGGCTTCAAATGTGAGTTTGTTGTCGATTGTTGTTCCCAGATATTTGATGGACAACTTCAACAGCTCGGCCATGAATAAAAACAGAGGGAATTGGTGGAGGCTACTTCCTGAAGTGGATTATCATGTCTTTAGTCTTGGACACATTACACCAGTCGTTAAAATCCTCCGTCACCGACAGAAAATCGACCTCGAAGGTGAAACGATGATGATCTGTGTGTTTTCTCCATAATCCACATGGGAAATAGTCCCGCCCCCTAGTGTTCGACTGACAGAAGTGGTAAACTTAGCTTAGCTTAGTTTAGCTTAACTTAGCTTAGCTCAGTTTAGCAAAAGCTAGAAACAGGCAAACACCCAAACACCAGCACCTCTGAAGATTAGTGAGGTTATAAATGATGAAATATCATGTTTGCTCAAAACAGCAAACAATGTTCTTACCTTGTTTCAGTAGACTTTTAAAAACGGTTTACAAACCTTGACTTTACGTACAAAGATAAGTTTGGTTTAATAAACTCGGGACTGAATCTTTTACAGCTTCACGTAAGCTTCATGGTGATTAGACAGGGTCGATGGAGGCAACACTGCAGGACGTCTGCACTCGAGCCTGGCGAAGTCTACATGTGGATTTGTCTCTGAACGGGACAACAGACAGGAAAGTTCCGGGCTGCTGTTGTTATGACGAGGTCTATGGATCAAGCGGGCGGGGCCCGGATGGCGTTTTGCCTTTGGCCGCCAGGTTTCGGACACTTGCTCTGGCCCCTGGTTCACCTGATCAAATGTGCGGCTGGTGACTCGGTCTTTCTGCAACATGAGAAACTGAAGCTAAGACGAATCATTGTCTGTAGCTTCATCTGTCACCACACGGGGCACAGCCAGTGATGCTGCATGAAAACAGAAGCAGAGAAGCTGTTGGTGAAGAAAATGTTGGAGCAAGTCTTTATATACAGACACTGGTTGTCTTTATATACAGTCACTGATGGTCTTTATATACAGACGCTGGTTGCCTTTATATACATTCACTGATGGTCTTTATATTCAGTCACTGATTGTCTTTATATACAGACGCTGGTTGTCTTTATATACAGACGCTGGTTGTCTTTATATACAGTCACTGATGGTCTTTATATACAGTCACTGATTATCTTTATATACAGACGCTGATGGTCTTTATATACAGACGCTGGTTGTCTTTATATACAGTCACTGATGGTCTTTATATACAGACACTTATTGTCTTCATATACAGTCACTGATGGTATTCATATAGAGACGCTGATTGTCTTCATATACAGTCACTGATGGTCTTTATATACAGTCACTGATGGTCTTTATATAGAGACCCTGATTGTCTTTATATTCAGTCACTGATGGTCTTTATATACACTCACTGATTGTCTTCATATACAGACACTGACGGTCTGTATATAGTCACTGATGGTCTGTATATACAGTCACTGATGGTCTTTATATACAGTCACTAATGGTCTTTCTATAGAGACGCTAATTGTCTTCATATACAGTCACTGATTGTCATTATATACAGACGCTGATGGTCTTTATATACAGGCGCTGATTGTCTATATACAGACACTTATTGTCTTTATATACACTCACTGATTGTCTTTATATACAGATGCTAATTGTCTTCATATACAGTCACTGATTGTCTTTATATACAGATGCTGATGGTCTTTATATACAGTCACTGATGGTATTCATATAGAGACGCTGATTGTCTTCATATACAGTCACTGATTGTCTTAATATATAGACGCTGATGGTTTTTATATACAGTCACTTATGGTCTTTATATACAGTCACTGATGGTCTTTTTATAGAGACCCTGATTGTCTTTATATACAGTCACTGATGGTCTTTATATACACTCACTGATGGTCTTTATATACAGACGCTGATTGTCTATATACAGACACTTATTGTCTTTATATACACTCACTGATTGTCTTTATATACAGTCACTGATTATCTTTATATACAGATGCTGGTTGTCTTTATATACAGTCATTGATCATCTGTATATACAGTCACTGATCGTCTGTATATACAGTCACTGATCATATGTATATACAGTCACTGATCATCTGTATATACAGTCACTGATGGTCTTCATATACAGTCACTGATGGTCTGTATATACAGTCACTAATGGTCTTTATATACAGTCACTGATCATCTGTATATACAGTCACTGATGGTCTTCATATACAGTCACTGATGGTCTTTATATACATTCACTGATCATCTGTATATACAATCACTGATGGTCTTTATATACAATCACTGATCATCTGTATATACAGTCACTGATGGTCTTCATATACAGTCTCTGATGGTCTTTATATACAGTCACTGATCATCTGTATATACAGTCACTGATGGTCTTCATATACAGTCACTGATGGTCTTTATATACAGTCACTGATCGTCTGTATATACAGTTACTGATGGTTTTTATATACAGTCACTGATGGTCTTTATATACAGTCACTGATTGTCTTTATATACGGATGCTGATGGTCTGTATATACAGTCACTGATGGTCTGTATATACAGTCACTCATGGTCTATATATACAGTCACTGATGGTCTTTATATACAGTCACTGATGGTCTTCATATACAGTCGTTGATTGTCTTTGTATACAGTCACTGATGGTCTTTATATACAGTCGCTGATTGTCTTTATATACAGTCACTGATGGTCTTTATATACAGTCACTGATTGTCTTTATATACAGACACTGATCGTCTTTATAAACAGACGCTGATTGTCTTTATATACACTAACTGATCATCTTCATATACAGTCACTGATCATCTTTATATACAGTCACTGGTGGTCTTTATATACAGTCACTGATGGTCTTTACATACAGTCACTGCTTGTCTTTATATACAGACGCTGATTGTCTTCATATACGGTCACTGATGGTCTTTACATACAGTCACTGCTTGTCTTTATATACAGACGCTGATTGTCTTCATATACGGTCACTGATGGTCTTTATATACAGTCACTGATGGTCTTCATATACGGTCACTGATGGTCTTTATATACAGTCACTGATGGTCTTTATATACAATCACTGATGGTCTTTATATACAGTCACTGTTGGTCTTCATATACAGTCACTGATTGTCTTTATATACAGTCACATATGGTCTTTACATACAGTCACTGTTTGTCTTTATATACAGACGCTGCTTGCCTTTATATACAGTTACTGATGGTCTTTATATATAGTCACTGATGGTCTTTATATACAGTCACTGATCGTCTGTATATACAGTCACTGATGGTCTTTATATACAGTCACTGATCATCTTTATATACAGACGCTGCTTGCCTTTATATACAGTTACTGATGGTCTTTATATACACTGACTGATCATCTTCATATACAGTCACTGATCATCTTTATATACAGTCACTGATCATCTTTATATACAGACGCTGCTTGCCTTTATATACAGTTACTGATGATCTTTATATACAGTCACTGATGGTCTTTATATACAGTCACTGATAGTCTGTATATACAGACGCTGATTGTCTTTATATACACTGACTGATCATCTTCATATACAGTCACTGATTGTCTTTATATACGGTCACTGATGGTCTTCATATACAGTCACTGATGGTCTTTATATACAGTCACTGATCGTCTGTATATACAGTCACTGATGGTCTTTATATACAGTCACTGATTGTCTTTATATACACTGACTGATCATCTTCATATACAGTCACTGATCGTCTGTATATACAGTCACTGATGGTCTTTATATACAGACACTGATTGTCTTTATATACAGTCACTGATCATATTTAAATCAATGTAAAAGCTCGGTTCTTGTTGCTCTTTAACTAAATGTGAACCTGCTGGTTGCAGTTTGGAGAGTCGCTCTTCGTCTCACGGTGAAAAATCCTCCGGCATTATCGTCTCTTCTTGGTTCTTCAGCGAGGATCTGGTTTCCCTGATGGTCCAGAAAGATGATTTCGGGCTCCAGCAGCCAGTAGCTCACCTCACACTGCAGAGTCGCTCCTCTAGCTCCATTCAAAACCTCTGAGTGTTTGGGCTCAGAGACTGAAAACAGGAATAAAACAGGACCTTACCACATCTGTGACCGGAAATTAGAGTCAGTAACTAACTGACCTCAGCCAAAAACCACTGTATGAGCCAAACCTGTAACCCACTGTACTGGTGACCTGGAGAGTGAAGCCCGACCAGGAGAAATCTGTCATAGATCCACACCCTCAATCTACTTTACTCTATTGTTTACATTTGGAAAATTGACCGGAGCAGATGGGGACACCTTCAGATGTGGAACACCGTTTTGTTCAGACGCCACATGTCGTTATAAATCTGACAGAGGGACACAATTCAGAATCCGGACTGTTCAGGTCAGATCAGATCCGACTGTAGCCTGAAGGAATCCACAGGTTCTGAATCAGGCCTGAGAGGATCTGGAAGATTCAGACTTGCATTAATGTGGTCGGATCAGGGTCAAGTCTGAATGGACCAGGTTCTGGCTGAATCAAGTGGGTCGGGATCAAGCCCCATTAAATGTGACTGGGTGGTTCTTGTGTTAATGTGCTGGAATGGACTGGTCTGCATTGGGCTCAGGCCTGAAGGTTCAGTCTTTGACTCGGGCCCAAACAGATCAGACTGAATTTACCTCAGACCAGCTTTAAAGTGGCCAGGGCCGGCGTCGAGCTGGATCGGATCGGGTCCTGAATCAACTGGAACTAGGAACAAAGTTCAGGCCGTTCTCTACAACATGTTAGCAACAGGGAGGTTTAAGGTTCTCTATAGAACCAGAGCAAAGCCTTTCTAACTGTAGAAACATTGGTTTGACTGGACATACACACAAACAGCTCCACTGTGGTGCTGTCTCGAGGGCCGTTCTTCCAAAGCCTCTTGCACTGGTATCTCCCAGCATCAGACAGCTTCAGGTTGGAGATCCTTAATGAGATGTTTCCATTTTTCAGTTCTTTCCAGATGAAGCTCGTCCTGTACTCAAAGTCCGATTTCTTCATCTCGTGAGTCAACAGAACCACGACAGAGACGACACGTTTAAGAGACGTGTGTGGAGCAATAACCAGAAGAGTTCAACACTGTAACTGTGTTTATTTCACCACAATATTTCTAACAATCAGGTTTCAAGTTTTCAATTTACATTTGTCTGTAATTAAAATTCAATGAAACAAAAGACAACACACAGACGTTGCATGATTTAAGAACTGAGCAGGAAAAACACGGAGCTTTGCATCACATGCATCACATGCATCACATGCATCACATGCAAACAGCCACTGAAGCACAGTGAGCTGCCTCACACATCAACAGAGAGGAAAACAACAGAGCGCCATCCAGTGGCTGAAAATACAAATGTGCAGGGAAGATAAAACCATCAGTGTGAAAACTAACAACTGCAAAAGGAACTTTCTCACTAGATATATATCTTTATATCTAAATATATATATATATATATATATATGAAAAGTCCTGGTTTGAACTCATTGCAACAGTCTACACAGTTCAGTAAAGATATCTTTAAAGCAACACTTTCTAACTGTTACTGAAGAACAGCGCCCCCTGCAGCCACATGTGATGATTAACTATTTTTGACATGTTCACACTCAAACATCAGACTCACTTTAATCAAGCTGCTGCTTTAAGGTAAAGAAAATTGCATAATGTTGCTTTAACAACAGATGAGAAACAACTCTCCCTGGTCTCAAGACCCTTTTCCACTGGTTAGACTGGTTTTTAAAACCCACCAACATAATAACAACGGCAGCAAAACAATGTCCTCATGTCGGTAAAACCTAATTTGCAGCAGACAATAAGTACTCGACTGATTTATTGGTTGATAAGAATTGGCAGATATCAGAAGTTCAGTGACGTGTTGCATCAGTGTTTATTTGCTGATCCACACAGAAGAAAAACATTTATTTTAAAGAATAAGCAGAACATATTCATTCATGTTCTATATATTTGGCTGCATTTGTGTTTTTTTTTCATTTATAGCTATTTATGATAAAGTTTCTGGTTAAACGCCCCAATTACATTTCTTTTTCATCAGGGTTTGATGAGATTATTGCAAAAGATAATTCATAGATAAAATCAAAAGCTGCAGCGCCACCATGTGGCTGATGATGTAGACTTGCAGGTGGGAGAACAGTATTCCCACTGAGACAAAGGTTTAAATGTACAACAGAAGGGTTTCCTGCCACAATAAAACACAAACCTTCTTGTCTTCACTTGAAAGCCGGAGTCATCGGTCAGAACAGAGACGTCATGTGGAGGAAAAATCCAGCAGCTGCAGAGCTTCACTGTGCAAAGACCAGCTGACAACTGCAGACATGAGTAACTGGCTGATGAGACACTGGTGGGACCAAAAGAAAACAAGCTCCCACACAGACAGGAAGTCAAACTGAGGACACTTAAGGTGAGGGATTTCAAAATAAAACAGGACATATCGACAGAGTCCAGGTGGGATTTCACAGTTTAATAAAGATAAAAGAAAGAACACATTCAATTAGTCAATTGGACTATGATTGCAGCAGGACTGCTCGATACATAGTATTTCTCCTCAGACACTTGACCATTAATGACATTAATCCACCAAATCACTGACCTTCAGTTATACTTCAAAATGTTTACCCTAATCAATGCTGCTAAAACCTTTATCTTGATGATGTTCTCCTTTACACTTGACATCCATTGCACTTCTGTCCGTCCTGGGAGAGGGATCCCTCACATGTGGCTCTCTCTGAGGTTTCTACGTTCTTTTTTCCCTGTTAAAAGGGTTTTTAGGTAGTTTTTCCTTACTCTTGTTGAGGGTTAAGGGCAGAGGATGTCACACCATGTTAAAGCCCTATGAGACAAATTGTGATTTGTGAATATGGGCTATACAAATAAAATTTGATTGATTGATTGATTGATTGATTGAATTATGTATTTGAATTATAATCTGTTACAGTTCATCACATTTCAAAACAAAAAGCTAAACTGTCTGCAGACGAGTGTATTCATCAAACAGAGAATTACGAGCCATGGAAATAATCACACATAACCACAGACTGTATATGGAACATAACACACAGCCAGACGATGTCCTTTCTGACATCGTCCTCCATTGAGTCATTGGTGAATAATAACAAAGACATATATATACGTACGAATAGAAAACATCACAGGTTGCATTCAAACTTTTGTTGCATGACTGTGGCAAAAATATACAGAAAAAGCTTTTTTTAGGGGCCAATGCCGATACCGATACCAAGGAGTAAAAAACTATCACTTATATATAAAATTGGCAATAAAGCTTAAGTAAAACTATATTTTTTAAGGAAATAAAGATAAATTGAAAGAAAACACAAATACGACAGAATATGTAGAACTTGAATTAAAGGGGACATAGCATGCCCATTTTACCACAAGTTGATATGGTTCCTTGGGGTCTTAATGAAATGTCTGTAACATACTTTGGTCAAAATACCACAAGGATCATTTAAAACAGCACCCTTTTTACCCTGTATAAAACAGCCCTCCACAGAGTGACCTGTTTTGAGTGCCTGTTCCTTTAAATGCTAATGAGCCAGCTCCCCCCTCCCCCCTCTCCCCCCATGATTTTAAACGATATAAATTACATATTTTATATGATATAAATTCTCAAATATGCATCCCATACTTTGTATTCCCCTTCTGTTGTCCTGGAGTTTTAATTTTCCCAATCACATAATTAAATGTCCCCTCTGCCCATCCACTACAAGCACACAAGCAGACAGACAGAGAGAAAGAGAGGTGGGGGGTCTATGAAGACCATCATTTACCCCGAACCCCGACATTCACGGGTACAACAACAAGCGGAGAAAGCAGAATCGCGGGCTGACCTTATATATACAGTCTATGGGGCTGACCAGCGGAGAAATGCTCGTCCCGTGTGAACAGCCAGGCAGCTGCGCGCTTGAGAACGGTGCTGCGCTGCCTCGCAGCGGCGCTGCGTCCGGTGTAAACCTGGCGTGACGAGTGGGGGGGCTCTGTGTGTTTGTGCCAGTGTTACAGTAGTGCTGAACACTGCGGAAGTCTTCCACACTGCTGGCTGTGTGGCGTTGACACAAATTCCAGCTCACGCACGGGAGAGCGAGCGGTCGCGCCCGAGCAGCTGCTGCAGCCTCCCAGTCCCAACGATCCAGACAAATGCCACATGTGAGTGAATCGCGGGCTGACCAGCGGAGAAATGCTCGTCCCGTGTGAACAGCCAGGCGGCTGCATGCTTGGGAACGGCGCTGCGCTGCCTCGCAGCCTCGCTGCGTCCGGTGTAACCCGGCATAACGAGTGTGTGTGTGGGGGGGGGAGGTGAGGTGGGGGTGGGCCAAGGCCATGTGGGAGACTTCCAGTTCCTTGTTACGACACAAAACCCAGGAAGCTCATTCGAGTCACTCAAGCATGACGTTTCTGACTTAGAGAAACCATAACAAAACGCGCAAGTGTTTTTTTCCCAGAGTTTTTGGGTTGGTAGACATGCCAGATACCCACATTAACCTGTAGAAGCACTAACAAAGCGGAATTTGCATGCTATGTCCCCTTTAAGACAAAAAAATGTTCAATGTAAAATATAATCTGAATGCACATTGTTTATCCTGTAAAATAAACATTTTCATATCGGCGCATATCTTAAAAGGCCCATATCAGCCAATTGAAATATTGAACGTAAACACAAAAGCAAATATCACAGCATTTCTTTTTTCATTTATACTGAAATTCAATCCAGATCATGTCATTCTTTCCAATGAGCTGTTACAAAACTGGTGAGTCTAATATGTGAAGGTGTTTAAGGATGAATGTTGATTTTCATATTCTTGTTTTCTGGAGGATGCACCATTCATAGTGGTCCTGAAACAAAGTGACAATAACTGCAAATTTCTAAAATACACACTTGATACTTCAACCCTACAACATGATCAAGGCTGTTCATAGTTATTTCAAACTATCGTGACAATAGTTTGAAATAAGTTTGATTTAAATGAAATGAACAAGAGCAGCTCTCACTCTTTGAATTCCTGTACCAACACAACAGTAGCAGCGAGAGGAAGAGAATCAGTGTGATGCCACCAACCAGCCCAATGACCAGCGGCACAGGAGACGAGGGGGGGAGGTGCTGCAGGATTAAATGGATCAGACGAGGAGCAGTGAGGAGCAAAGGCAGATCCATGACCTGGAAAAATATAGAACCAAAACTTCAGCAGACATTTTTGACTTGAAAAAAACCAACTGTGTGAATAAGTTTTGTACTTGAAGAAATATTTTGTATATGTGTAAAAAAAAGTTTCCAGCCATAAAAATATGTGAAAAAGTTTTATAAGTGTATTGACCAAGTGGACCTGGTGTTTAGAAGCCGTCTCAGTGAAAATACTGCATGAGTAGAAAAGTTTTTAATCTACTTCTCAACCTGGAGATTCCTTTTCTACCTCATATTGATCACACTCACATTTTACTGACATCCAACTCTCTGCTGAGAAGTATCCTGAATGTTGAGTTGAAATCTGAGATTTCCAGTTTCCGTGTGACATTTCTTTGGAGGAGTTCACCATTTTTGTAGAAAGAGAAGTTGGAATAGAGGTTTCTTCTTAACCATGAGCAGCCGAGAGCAACGGACTGTCCCTCAGTCACGGGATGGACAGGGCTCTTCAGGATAACACGACTTGAAACTGTAAACAGTTAAAAAACCATAAACAATGTGAACAACCTGATAATTCAGCTTGTATATAAACAGCATAAGTCTAAATATTAGATGTTAAAGGGGAGCCAAAGTCATTCAATGCACTTTTTGTCAAATTCTGCTCCTCACGTCCATGAGCTGTACGTTGTGTGTGCGCTGGAAAAACATCTGGTTTAAATACACAGCCCTGGCTTCAAGAGCAGGACATCTGAGCTCAAGCAGGGTAGAGTTGAGTGTGAGTGCAGGGTTTTGAGTGAGAGCATCACAAAATCTGAATGTGACCTCAATAAGTGTTGCTCTCAAACCAAAAGACCACCCTCTTGAGTAAAGAGAGGGAAACAGCCTCCGGATGGCGCTGCGGGCTGTGGCGTCCACACAGTTACGTGATGTCTGCTTGTTTAACGGCAGACGGACACACTCTCGCAGCTGATTCTGGTCGTTGAACGTGTGGTTTGTGTAAATAAAGAGGGTGAATTTCATCCAGAGATCATGTTTGATGTGATGCACCTTGGTAAATGTGGGGGGTGCAGCTCCTGAAGGAGCAGTGAAGGGAGGCAGTGCTCCCCAATTTCAGTTACTCTACCTTTAAATCACATTATGGGATGTTGGAAACATGCACAGTGTGAATAGATTCAATGAAAAACTACAACCTGTAGTGATTGCGTTGCTGAGCTCTGATCCAGATTCACACCAGAAAACTCCAGAAGAAAGACTTCGAAAGGACCATGTGAACTTTGGGAATGTCTCCTGAGAGTCGCACTCTAACAATCGTACTTTGTCTTCAGAAAACCTCCACAATCTCCACTCATCAGAGTTTCCCTTGCAGGTCAGATGGATATTGTCATAAAAGAAGTGCTGCACTCTGTCTGGAGTCACTGTGAGAGACACTGACGAATAGGAATCGGAAAAACGTGACATGAAGTGTGAAACAGCAACTAATGGTTTAAATTGGTCAAGCATTAAAAACGTGAAGCCATCAGCAGAGACTCCATCTCAGTCACAGTCTTGTTTTGGGGAATAAGGTCATAATATTACGACAATACATTGCTAATGTTTCCAGATTAAAGGTGTCATTTTAGGCTTTGCGTCATTTAACAGGGGAAACGTCAGAAGGACGACATCGTTTGTTGACATCACAGTGACATCATGATGATGTCAGTCCGAGTATATGATCATAAATAATATCAACTTCAGGACAGTCCTATAGGATGCACACAAAAAATAATTTAATGTGACTATTTTCTGATGAATATAAGCTTTAGATTGTCTCTCTAACCCTGTATTTTCCTTGACCTTTGACCTATCACCTCTAAAAGTTAATCACCTGGAGGAACCAGCCAAAGTAATGTTCCCGAAGTAACTGACTGAAGCGATAACATCTGCTTCAAGAGAAAAGAAAGAAACAAACTCACCTACAGTACTCACTGTACTCAGTGTAAACACGGGGTCTCCTCTTACAGCTCAACATAACCTGCTGACTTCGTCTGGCCTTGGATGACGTAGGAGTTTTGTTCAGTCCCTCCGTTGCTTCCTGGGAGCAGCTCATAACTGTACTGGTCAGGAATGTCCTTAGATCTCATCCCATATGGAAATGGTTGTGGACATCTGGTGTATTTATATGAACTAATCGGGTCAACTCTGTACCAGTAGAACCTCCATCCTGCAGTCGGATGTTGAACCCCACAGGTGAGAGTCACTGAGGCTCCAGGAGTCAGCCATGACGGAGACACAGTGACGACAGGTTGTGGTGCAGCCGCTGAAACGGAACATCGTCAGAACAAAAACACGTCTTCATGTTTGTCTAGAGATGTTCATTTTGGAAGCAATGCAATTTTTGGATGCTACACATTCAGCCATCGACATGACTGCCCCTAAAAGTGAAGCCAAATTATAACAATCTCCCCCTGGTGGCTGCCTGCAGTATATGTCAACCATGGTTTCTGTCATTTTAGTTTGTTCACGTGTTCATGTTTCTGATCAGTTTGGTTTTAATTAGTTATTTGATGCTATAAAAACAGTGAAACGTCATGATTGACAGCTGACTCTGACTCGCGATTGGTCGAGCACATGTATCGGCGGGACCTCGATGCCCCAGCTCCACACCTCCATCATGATTTCACAGACTGGCTCGAAATGACGTGAAAAGTGCAAGATGGCTGGTATCCAGGATATTTTGGCTTCTCTTTTGTACATGTGTATTTAACACATTAACACTCTGTAATATTAAAACTTAAACACCTATATTTTTAATACTAAATATGACTTGACTCACCGTTAGACAACGTGACGGGAACACTCCATCCTGTTGAATTCTGCCGTGCACCTTTCAGTCGGCCCTGACACCAGTAACTGCCGCTCAAATGTGACCCCAAACGAATCCTGAATTAATTTGTGTTGGGAGGTGTATGTGAGCTGGTTGCTGTCCATTCATACTCCCACTCAGAGTCTCCTTCCTGGATCTCACACCTAAGTGTGACGGTTTCTCCGCCATAGCAGTACCGTACATTAACCAAAGGTGCCAAACGTGACCCAGATTCGTTTTGACCTATCAGCAGCTCACGTTTCAAAGATTCTCTCCACTCAACGACACACCCGTTGAGAAGCAAACTCTGTTCATTGGCGACTCGGTCCTGAGAAACGTGAGGTTAGCAACACCAGCGACCATACTCAATTGCATGACAGGGGCCAGAGCAGGCGACATCGAATCCAAACTGAAGCTGCTGGCTAAAGCTAAACGTAAATACAGTAAGAGCGTAATTCATGTCGGCATCAACGACTCCCGGCTTCGTATGTCGGAGGTCACTAAAGTTAATGTTGAATCGGTGTGTGCTTTTGCAAAAACGATGTCGGACACTGTAGTTTTCTCTGGACCTCTTCCTAACACGACAGGTGATGACATGTTTAGCCGCATGTTTTCTTTTAACCGCTGGCTGTCGAGGTGGTGTCCTGTAAATGGTGTGGGCTTTGTCTGTCCACCGTCCCATTAAATTATGTAAATCAAACAATAACAGAGGGAGAATTAAATACAAAAAACTAATACAAATTAACACAACCTCTGCAACAACTCAAGAAACAAAGACTTTTAAATGTGGTCTTTTAAACATAAGATCATCATCATCAAAGGCTATTTTAGTTAATGAACTAGTCTCAGATCAAAAAATAGATTTATCGTCCCTCACTGAGACCTGGCTGCATTCCGATGAATATGTCAGCCTAAATAAATCTACTCCCCCCCCCAGTCATGTAAATTCACACGTTCCCAGAGAATTTGGCCGAGGAGGTGGAGTTGCTGCTGTTTTTAACTCCAGTCTATCAATTAATCCTAAACCTAAACTAAGCTACAACTCATTTGAAAGTCTTGTTCTTAGTCTTCCACACCCATCCAAGAAATACCAACAGCCAATCATATTTGCTGTAGTTTACCGTGCTCCTGGGGCTTATTCTTATTTTTAACGGAATTCCCTGAGGTTTTTATCAAACCTAGTCCTAAAGACCGATAAAATTATTATTGTCGGTGACTTTAATATTCGTGTTGACAATAATAATGATAGCCTTAGCGTAACATTTATTTCAGTACTAGACTCAATTGGTTTCAGTCAGTGTGTACACCAACCTACTCATTGTTGTAACCACACACTTGACCTTGTATTTTCATACGGTGTCAAAATTGAACATCTAACGGTACTTCCCCGTAATCCAATTCTACCAGACCATAATTTAATAACCTCAGATTTTTCATTATCAGAATATATGCCACTAATAAAAAACTCCTTTTCTAGATGTCTAGCTGATAGTGCTGTAGCTACATTTAAGGAAATAATTCCAATTACATTTAAACCCATATTATCCTTCAATATAACCAACAAATTCTTTAAAAACCCTAGCTCCACTGAGATTGACCATCTTGTCGATAGCTCTGTAAAGTCATTACGATTAACATTAGACTCAATAGCGCCTCTAACAAAGAAGCGTGTAAAACATAGTAAATTAGCTCCGTGGAAACATGAATTAAAACAAGCGTCAAGAAAGCTAGAAAGGAAGTGGCGCTCCAGCAACCGTGTTGTAAATATATCCTAGCCTGGAAAAATAGTGTTAAAGCATATAAAAAGGCCCTCCACAAAACAAGAGCTGCCTACTACTCCACACTAATAGAAGAAAATAAATCTGATCCCTAAATAGCAATATCTTTATGAATTTCTTTAATGATAAAATTCTAACTATTAGAAATAAAATCAACCATCTCCTGCCCTCAATTGGCACTAATACCCTATCAAGAATAGAAATCTCAGAAACAGCTGAGAATCTTACCAATTATTTAGACAGCTTCTCTCTGATCACCCTTGATCAGCTGACCAAAATAATCTCATGTTTTAAACCAACAACTTGTATCTTAGATCCCATCCCTTCAAAATTACTTAAAGAAATTCTGCCCCTAATTGTTAGTACATTACTGAACACAATACATCTGTCATTATCATCAGGATATGTACCACAGTCTTTTAAAATAGATGTAATCAAACCCCTTCTCAAAAAACCCACCCTGGACCCGGAGGTTTTAGCCAACTACAGACCGATATCCAACCTCCCCTTCCTGTCTAAAATCCTTGAAAAAGTTGTAGCCAATCAGCTGTGTGAGTTTCTCCAGGAAAGTAATGTATATGAAGACTTTCAGTCGGGGTTTAGAGCTCATCACAGCACAGAGACAGCCTTGGCAAAAGACACTAATGACCTTCTAATAGCTTCAGATCAGGGATTTGTGTCTGTCCTCGTTCTGTTAGATCTTAGTGCAGCATTCAACACTATCGATCATCAAATTTTAGTACAGAGACTAGAACAGTTAATTAGCATTAAAGGAACCGCCCTAAACTGGATCCTAATGGCGGCAGTGGACAATGACTGTGGACTATAGTGGCATCCGATCTTGATGGTGGATCATGATCTTGCTGGCTGCTGACCATGGACTATGATTGCAGCAGGACTGCTCGATACATAGTATTTCTCCTCAGACACTTGACCATTAATGACATTAATCCACCAAATCACTGACCTTCAGTTATACTTCAAAATGTTTACCCTAATCAATGCTGCTAAAACCTTTATCTTGATGTTCTCCTTTACACTTGACATCCATTGCACTTCTGTCCGTCCTGGGAGAGGGATCCCTCACATGTGGCTCTCTCTGAGGTTTCTACGTTCTTTTTTCCCTGTTAAAAGGGTTTTTAGGTAGTTTTTCCTTACTCTTGTTGAGGGTTAAGGGCAGAGGATGTCACACCATGTTAAAGCCCTATGAGACAAATTGTGATTTGTGAATATGGGCTATACAAATAAAATTTGATTGATTGATTTGATTGATTGAAACTGGTTTAAATCCTATTTTTCAGATCGATTCCAATTCGTGCAAATTAATAATGAGTCATCTGTGCGCACCAAAGTTAACCATGGTGTTCCACAGGGCTTTGTGCTCGGCCCAATTTTATTCTCATTATATATGCTTCCACTAGGAAACATTATCAGGACACACTCGGTAAATGTCCACTGCTATGCGGATGACACCCAGTTATACTTGTCAATAAAACCTGAACAATGTAATCAATTAACTAAACTCCAAGCATGTCTCAAGGACATAAAAACCTGGATGACCCGCAATTTTCTCTTATTAAACTCAGATAAAACAGAGGTTCTAATACTTGGCCCTAAACACCTTAGAGATACATTATCTAATGATATAGCTGCGCTAGACGACATTGCCCTTGCTTCCAATGAAACAGTCAGGAACTTGGGAGTGATCGTCGATCCTGATTTGTCCTTTAATTCACACTTAAAACAAATTTCTAGGACCGCCTTCTTCCACTTGCGTAATATCTCAAAAATCAGACATGTTCTTTCTCAAAAAGATGCCAGCTTCTCCTTCCTCTTCTCCATCCAAAGAAATGAATATCTCATCAATACATGTTACTGACTTGACTTCTTCCCCGGAGTCCCTTTGCCTTATCGTCCGCAGATCCAGGGCCACGGCTGCGGCCAAATCGTGGATTATGATCTGTGGATCGCGCTTCAGAGATCGTAATGGTGGATCCAGTATGGCGGATTCTGTATCGTGCTGGCTGACCATGATAATAATGGCAGATCCTGTATCGTGTTGGCATTTGATAATGTTGGTGGACCACGATTGAGGTGGCAGCTGATGGTGGATCATGATCATGGTGGCTGCTGACCATGGACTATGATTACAACAAGACTGCTTGATATATAATATTTCTCCTCAGATACTCGACCATTACTGACAATAATCCATCAATTCATTGACCTTCAGTTATGCTACAAAGTGTTTACTCTAATCAATGCTGCAAATACCCTTATCTTGCTGATGTTCTCCTTTACACTTGACATCTGTAGTGAAAAAATAACTAAGTGTGGTTGAAACCTATTTTGTAGTTGAAAAGCAAATTTTTGCAGACCTGTCTAAAGACTTTTATGACCTGTCTAAATACTTTATGACCTGAACTGTTTATGGTCTGAACTGTGTGACCTGAAAACTTTAAGACCTTTTTATCACTTATTTACTCTCCAAAGAACTGAATTTATGTCTGCTCTATCTCCTAAGGAAACATATGTAAATCAGTTTTCTGTGTTTTGATTCCTCTCTCAACCTGCGCCTACAGAACCAGTCCGAACTGGCTCAGACAAACAGCCTTAGTTCTCCTGTATAAGATCCTTGCATTTGACTGTTCTTCATCTTCACTCTGAGACCCTTGTGACTCTCTGTGTTGATCCTTTCTGCAGAAAGCCCCTATTAAAATACACAAAGACAAATTTGGTGTTCCAGCCTCTTGTATTTTCAGATTTCCATCACAATTTGGTGTCAGAAGTGGGATTGCACGACTGGACGCATCTGGACTCGGTGGCTACGGTTGAGTGGCCTTCTTGGGAAAGTAGTTTCCAACCTTAACCTCCCCATTAGGACGGGTGAGATGCAGGGACCGAGACCCGAGCCCGGATCGTCTCAGCGCTGCGATCTATCTGGTGAGGATCTGAGATTTCAAGTGTATTTTATACCAGCATACATAGTGTTACGGAGAAGTTGGTCTAAGAGGATTGGAAATCCTCCAGAAAGCCCCGTAAATTTTTAACCAAGGTTTAGAAGAAACCTGGAAGGTAGACTGACGAGGTACCTCAAGAGTTTGTTAAGACCACAACCACAGAAATGATAAAATACTGGGTAGTATTTGGATTGGATGTGAAGCAAGACTCCAAAAGGGCGCTATGTAGAGAATTTCTTTAATGCATTATGATTCATGTTGGTCAGGCAGGATATTTGAAAGTGTATAAAAAAAAATGTAAAAAAGAGAAAAATTGAGAAATTACCAGTGACCAAGTAATTATAAGAGGAAATTATTATTGACTATATTATATAGGGGTATTACATTATTTTGAGGATGTTAATATTACTAAGTTTGCTATTGCTCCTTACGATAGCATTTTGGAGATTGATTGAAGACTTAAGGTAACTAATACTTAACATAAAAACATTTTTTAAATAGATAAAAGAAAAATGTGAAGATTTGGATAATGGAACTGATCTGAGTAATCCTAATATGAACTTCATGTGGATGAGCTATTGTGACACAGCACTAAGTCTGATACAAGTGTGAATGAAAGAATGTGGGTTTCCAGCTGGGGGGAAGTTTTAGTATAAGACAGCTAAAACAGCTGAGACTGAAGCTAGAGGAGAATGAAAAAGTAAGTCAGGCCAGAAAAGTAAAACTTACATTTCAGGCAGATAGGAAGGAATGCTGAATGTGGTTAGAAGAAATGCATCAAAGGGACAGAAAACAAACACTGACAGGGACAGATAACACCTCACAAGTGTCTCAGTGTCTCAAAATGCAGGATCTAGCAGGTCTTCCACATCGGTTGCTTGTTTTACATCGTCTCTCTTTTTTCATCTGCAGTTGAGTGGAACTCTTGCAAAAACTGCACCACTGTCTCTGGTCTTTACTGCTGCCCACGATGGTTCACTTCCTGGCCATATGCCCTTTCTGGCCGCAGTTGTAGCAGGTGATCTTGGAGTTATCTCTCCCCTTCACCCAATTACTTGCTCTCATCACATTGTCTTCGCTCAAGTTGGCATTATATTTTTCCGTGCTCTCGTAGCTTCTCAACTTGGTTTTAAACTCACCAAAAGTTAACTTCTCATCCCCTTGTGTAATGTGGATGGAAAACAGCTTAAATGAATCAGGCAACCCCTTTAGAATCATAGCAATAAACAGTCCGTCGCTCAGAGTTTCCTCAGCATTTCTCAGTGCTGTGATGGCCGTTTCTGCGCGGATAATATAGTCCGTGACACTCTCGTTGGACATCTTCACTAGAGACGTTAACTCTGTGTAGAGGCTAATCACGTGAGGTTTCCCTTTTCCTGCGTAATGCTCCCTCAGCATCCGTAGCGCCTTTTTCCCGTTGTCCGCTGCCTCTCTCATTATCAATGTAAGACTCTTATGTTGTGCAATAGTAGGTAGACTGGATGTTGGCTAATTTTCAATAATCATAAAATATGATTATTAAAATAAATAAAATTATTTAATTAAAATAATAAAATAATTAATTAAAAAATGATAGAGTTATCAATTAAGAAGAATGGAATAATTAATGAAAAACAATAAAAATTATCAATTAAGAATAATAAAAGTTGTAATTATAATTTGTCAAAGACGGGGCACCACCCTGGAATCAGGGACCAAACAATCAGTCAATAAAGATCAGTCTCATAATCTGAAAAGTTCAATTAGAAATCTCAATATTTTCTATTAATGATTATATAATGAACAGTGAAGGTTCAAGTTCGGAGCACAGGCAGTCATAATCCAGCTGTATTCACATATATATATGCACAAAGAATCAGCAAAATACTGGTACTTTAAATATAAAAGGGGATTTATTTAAGATAATGACATCAATGTAACTCAATGACTATTATCACAGCAACCCACTATATCAAAGATAAAACACCACAAGACCGGTTACAATCGTAACATATGCAATGCCTCCAATGTGCTCCTTACCCGGAGGCGAGTATGTGTGTGTGCGTGTGGACAAAGTCTGTGTGTGTGTGGGTGGGTGTGTGTGTGTATATGTACGGGGAAGATGGAGCTGCAAGATGGCGTCTAAAGCCGGGTGTTTGGTTACGAAACCAAAATGGCTTACGTTACACGTGGTGTCGGGTTACGAAATCCAAAATGGCGTACAAATTCATACGTGGTGTCGGGTTACGAAATCCAAAATGGCGTACAAAAAGGCGCACGTGGTGTCGTCACGAGATCAAAAATGGCGATGTGACTGCGTGGTTTTAATCAGCGCGAAATGGTGGACAAAGGTTACGTTGATCTACTTTCGTGGTTCAAAGCGCCGAATGGCGTCGAGATGCGACCGCACTATCTAGATTTGTAGAATGTGTATAAGACGTGATGTGCGGATGCGGTTCGGGCGTGCGTGCAGGCGGGTTTAGGAGAGAAGAGAGAGAGGAAGGAACACATATGCAATAATTTGATCAGAAGAGATTTCAAACACCGTCAGAGACAGCTTTGCGGGGGACTCTACCACTCGGTACCCAAGCGAACGAACTAAGATCCGTCCTGCTGTACCGATCTTTTAATAGGTTAGAATCTCTGTAAAGTCGGTCTGAAAACACAACGCGGTGACGTAGCCGGAAATGCCGAATACGATCACGACGCGCGGCAATAATGTGGACAAAATTAGACACGGCGGTCTCGCACAAATGTACGCTCAAATAGTAACACACTAATAATTAAACTAGTCTCTGCCCAGACATAAGCCTCTTACTTGTCGATGTTCCGCTGTTGGTTCGTGGCATGAGCAGCGTTCGGGAAGACGAGTGGATTTGGTTCAGGGTCAGCTGAAACAGTGATCAGCTGCTTCGTGATGGCAGCGGGCAAAGGCGCCGGAAAGGAGAGAATCGGCCTCGCTTCTCCGCGGGCGAAAAGTCTCAATGCCTTGGCGAATATAAACTTGCTCTTCTGCAGGGATGAATGAAGTGGAGCAGCTATGATTTCCAGGGGAGCGGAGGAAAAGTCTGTGGATAACTCGGCCTGCCATTCGACTTTTGCCGTGTCCTTTCAGAGTAAAGTTCAAGTGAAAAATTAAAAGAGGTTGAATGAACTTAAAGTAGAAAAAAATATAAAAACTACAAACGTTGTGGTTGCTCCTTAAGTGTCTGGACTATCTGGAGGAACCTGAGAGGTTCTGTCCTATCTTCAGTGCACGGGGAAAATGAGCACTGATTTGGGGGAGCTCTCGGTATTTATTACCGAGAAGTGTCCGGCTCCCTCCTGGAGAGGGCCGGGGTCTTGTTGGCTCGGCCAATAGAAGGCCCAAGCTGACCTCAGGCTCCGGTCAAGACAACATGGTTGCTCTGTCGACCCTGAGGCTGTCTCCTGAGAGAGCAAAACTCTAGACAGGCTCTGAAAAGCACACGCAGGCCTCACGATCCTTTGTTCCAAGCTCGATCCCCAACATCTCCCTTTGGTCTGAGAGGCATAATAGTTTCCAGGGCAAACCCTAGGTCGAGGGTTCAGTTATAACTACCTGAAAGGTAATCCCTGAGTGAGGTTGAAGCAGTTAATGTTAGTTCATTTCATGAGGCATAATCTGGGCAGAGATACTATAAATGTCTGGGCATACAGAGGCAAAAACAAAATGTCTGGGCAGACAGAGGCATAACCTGGGGCAGAGAGAGACTAGATAATATTTCTAATACGGCACAATTTCACTTTCACATAATGCTTATCGCAGAAGTCATTGTCACATATCCATGAATTGATATGAGCGTGAAAATGAAAAGAAAGGGAAAAAGGAGCAGCAGGAAAAGTTTCTGAGGTAGGCGAGTAGTGTGTGTTTGACAGAAACATGTGTGTTATCCTACCAAAAACCCAACCTTGAGAACGGAATTTAGGAGGTACATGTTCTGGTGGTTCTAACTGCAAATTCTATGATGAATCCGGCTTCTAGATTCTGCGGATCTACCGATATTGACTTGCACTGCCAAGACTTAATGTATATCTGGGAGGGCTGTATAACCGTAGTGGTAGCAGACTTCACAATTCTCAACGAGGTCAAACATTTGGTCTTTCGCTACCTGAAACATATGTTGTCGCCCTAACGACATTGACAGAGTCTGTAAGGCATGCAACTATTGATGGTGTGAGTGATTCTACTTTGGTCTCCCTGTTGGAGTTGGGATTGCTCCCTATCAGGTGTGGGG
This sequence comes from Hippoglossus stenolepis, assembly GCF_022539355.2. NCBI lineage: Eukaryota > Metazoa > Chordata > Actinopteri > Pleuronectiformes > Pleuronectidae > Hippoglossus > Hippoglossus stenolepis. Next base: position 16,998,928 of record NC_061505.1, on the reverse strand, counting down.
CAGCATCCGCCTTCCTGAGATTGGGGAAGGTTCATACGGCTTGATCTGGTTTGCATGACCCATTTGTATGTGGGTGGTCTTCTCTTCGGGATCCTGATTCGTATGCTACCGTGAGAGTTTTCCCACGATCTCGCGGCGACCTATCCAGTTGGGGAGGAATTTCTGGAAACCCCCACTGGTCGTATGAACTTGAAATAGAACACCTTTGTCCTTCACTTGGTATTCAATACGGATGTTTTCCTATCATAGTAGGCCTTCGAAGCCTTCACACTGGCCTCCAGGTTTTCCCTGTGCCAAGGCAAATGTTGCTCTGAGGTGGTCACGCAGCCTGCCACATATTGGTGGGCAGGTATGCGGTCATAACACTGAGGTCTTCAGCCTGGTACAACAGGTGCAGGGGGAGAGTCATTTTGGCTCTCTTGTCATCATTTTGCATGTGACTCCTGTGGATGTAAAAGTGAGGGACCTGATTGCCATTAACACTAGGGGAAGTTTTACATCCCAGTCCTTGCCATTACTTCCCCACCTACTTCTTTAACATGTGGATAATGGTCCGATTGGCACGCCTAACTTGGCCCGATGATTGGGGGTGATGAGAGAGATGTGGAACTGGACTTGACTCCAGGACGCCGCATAGGGAGGTCATGACGCTTGAGGTGAAATGGCCCACGATCTGGAGTCAATGGAGAGTGGTAGGCCCCAGCTACTGAACACATGATTCAACAGTAGGACTGGGGTTGTGCACGCCGGTGGTCACGGGCGCTGGGAGGCATTCCACCCATTTAGTGAAGCAGGTAACCGTGAGAAGGTACTTGTTACTCGTGAGGATTTTGGGATCAGTCCTAATCCAGTCGATCTGGAGGTGGGACCATGGAAATGTCACCCCCTTCCTTGGAAGTGCCTCACTCAGTGGCCGTGACGGTTGGAACTGACAACAGGTGAGACACCCGCATATGCCTGGGTGTCGCTGCCATTGATGGCCAGTACACGACTTGTTGAGGTAGCTAACGTGGGCTTTGTAACCTCTTGTGGCCTCCGACAGGGGAATCGCGGGAGCATGAGCCAACATTACCCCCATGGTCGGTAGGACGACTCCAATCGGTTTGGTTTGCCATCGCGGGCGATGAGTAAGTCTTTCTCCAGCCTTAAATGAGGTAATGCCCGCCGAATGCTTTTGTCTCTCTGGATTCATCAGTTGAGGGCTGTAATGCCTTTGCTGAGGAGGGTTTGTATCATTCGTCGGATGACGCTGATAACGGAGTCCTGCTCCTGCACAGCAACCAAGTCTGTGTCTCCAGGTTTACGGCTCAGGTGCAGGATTTGGCTCCAGGCTTGGGGGTTCTCTTGCCTCTCTTGCTTGTCGCTTCGGGTGATGGCGTTTCACTACACAGGTTTGGGGACTTTGGAGTCCCTCGCTCTGTAGCTCCCCAGGGCGTGCTCTGTTCTGCGCCTAGCTTGGCCAGGCGGTCCGCCTCATCATTTCCGTTTCTTTTTCCTGCCCAGCGATCTGGGAGGACCTCACCTTCTTCCAGTAGACCGTCAGTCCTTATCATACCATGATCGCAGGTTAGGAAAAAGCTCTGAGTGTTTGACTCTTTATTTCTGGCATTCTTCATTCCCCTTTTCCTTCCATAAAGAAATGGGAGATGAAGCTGTGCCGAGCGTAGTTGAGTCTGTACAGATCACTAACTGTGTTATAGCCAGCTAGCGGCTTGTTGCAGAGCAAATGAGTATAGCGGCAATCTCTGCGTACCGACTCGTCTTGGGCCCTAGTTGGTAGGCCCGTTCGCTGCAGTTATAGCTTGTCTGAGACGATACCTACCCGCCGAGTTGAGTCTCGCGGGTGGGAATGAGCAGCCATCAACGAGACCTTGGGAGATCTTGGCAGACGTTTCTCTCATAGTACGGGTGGGAAGGCAGCGATGGAGTGTTGTTACGAGAGATAAGGGAGGTGGCTGTTCATCCTCATTGCAATGGTGACAGTCAGCCAGGCCTCTACCCAGGGTCATCTTATTGTTTTGGGCGTATTTCACCTCAATGTCATAGCCTTGCAGTGCCACTGTCCAAGCAGCTATGCGGTTGTTTGTGACTCGATCTTCCTCAGCCTTTGGTTGCTTAAGAAGGCTGGTGTTGGTGGCACGCCTCTATGATGACTTTCTGTCCTCCAATGTAGCTGCGAAGTGTTCTACGCCCAGACTGTGGCCAGGAGGGCTTTCGCAGTCGAGAATTTATCTCCACACTACTAAGGGGTCGATCGGGCGTAGGCAACAACACATGGTCGGTGTCGTGACGGTGCCAGGCCGCACTGAGACAGTGGGATGAGAAACTTGCTTCCAGATGAAATTTTGTCTTTGTCTGGGTAGGCCAGACAGGATGTTTAACAGAGTTTTGCCTTCATCTGACGGAAAGATTGTTCTTGGGTTCTTCCCACTTGAAGGGCTTGTCCTGCAAAGGAGTTCGGTGAGTAGGCCTCACATCTCTGCGTAGTCCTCGATGAACTGGCGGGCAGTTACAGACCCCGAGGAAGCTCCCTGAGTTCTGTCAAGCGACTTGGAGCCTTGATATCCTGGATGGCTTGTATCTCGCCCGGCTTGGGGTTCAATGCCATCCGGCGCCTGACTGTCAGACCCACGGACACTTTGGTGCGACACCACTGGCCTTTGGTGAGGGCCAACTTGGCTCCTGCGGCGGACAGCTGAGTGAGCACATGTCGGATCTCTGTGAGGTGTCTTCAAAGGTTTGGCTCGCGAGGACGCCGTCCACGGTTAAATGAGGTTTCCGCGGGCGTGCATCGCCATGGCCTTATGGAGGAAGATGTTAACCCCATGGGGGAGTTTGAGTACCCAAACGGTACCGGTTCCAGGTATACTGGTTGCTGCCGAAGAGAAAGCCAGTTTGTACTGGTCGGGTGGATCCACTTTCATCGCCCAGAATCGCTTTATTAACGCCCACGGTGGAGAAAAACGGGTTTCTTTTACCTTGGCCAGTTCTTGATCCAGGTGAATCATGGGCCAGCGGAAAGGGGAACTTGTTTGTTCAGGGACGGTAAAATTAATGGTGAGACGCCAATTTTCTGGTTGGGTTTAGCACCGCCAAATGGATGAATTGTAAGTTGAATTTCATACCCTGATTATCCGCTTTCTCTAGCAGGGTGTCGAGATGGTCTTGGAATGGACCTGGAGGTTGCTAATGGAATTCTGTACTGCCGCATTTTGGCGTCGTAGAAGCGCTGGTCAGGGGATGCGCACAGTGTGGGAGGTCAGACCACAGTCCGTGAATCCTTCGAGAAGATTAGTTGAAGTCGAGAAACAATTTTCTTAGTTATCTTCTCTGTTCTTCTGATGTCAGAGCGTTTGCCTTTTCGTTGCTGCTGTATCTCAGCTCAAACCGGGATATAGTTCCTCCGGGTGTGAGTCCTCTGAGATATCCTGTTCTGGATTAGTCGTCAGAGCATATACCATCATGTCCCCTTCGGTTGTCAGAGGCTCCGCAAATGGCTTCGCCAGTGTCTCATGACGCATGACAGCAATCATGTTGGTCGAAACGTGTAAAGGACTTGGTCCACGTCGTCATCCTTGACTAGAGATGGGGGAAGCTCCCCAATGACCGGTATGGTCAGTTCAAGTCATGGAAGGAACTGTCTATCAACATTCCTAACGCTTGCGTGCTTTCACCTGGACGGACATTGCGTGATTCTTGACCAGCACATATGTTGTTCCCGCTGGTTCATCTCCAGCATCGGGCGCGTGCCACAGATTTCCAGGTTGAGTTCTTGGAAGGAGGGCAATGGCTGGAAGAATGCTTGTGGGCCAGTATCCTGTCCCTTGAGGATTTGAGCCGGATTGGAGCTCCTATGTCCGTGGAGGAATGATCACGTCAACTTTACCGGGCGAATCTGGACATGCCTGAGGGATGGTTTGTCCGAGAGCATCTGGGTTGAGCCCAGAAGACAGAGAGTATCTCTCTGGCACTGACCTGGGACCACAAGACTTGGTTGATGGTGTCCAACTGTGTTCCGAATCGGACGAGAAGATCCGCTCCCACCAAGAATGAGGAGTGGAGTTGGGGAACCACGTCACGAAATGCCTGATCTGTCTTTTCCGATCTGTATGAAGATGGCGCAGATTCCATCGCTTTGAGGGAGTTTGTGGTAACTCTGCTGAGAGGAGTGTGCTCCGCGCCGCACAAAGAGAGGGAAGTTCGAGGTTGCACAAATCAGTGTATAAGTCCATACTGACAAGGATTTTCCGACCAGAGAGCTACCAGGCGTTGGAGTGTTAGACACCGTTTCAGAGATCCCTTCGTGATGCGGGACTGTACAATGACAGGTTCTCATTGGTTAACCATAACAGGAATGAACCATGATTTTAAGCATGCTCTCCGAGTCCTGTAGTGGGGCTGGGTCCACGGTTGTGGTGCAGGTGGGATCCAAGTTGAGTCGGTCTCGAGGAGAGCATGTTCATCGGTGAAATTTCTGCTGGGTGTCTGGATGACAGCGATTTGTCCGGTTTGTTGTGGGTATCTATCACCAGGTTCGCAGGTTTGGGTTTTTGATTGAGCCCAAACGCGCCCCTGGTGGCAGTCGATGAGCTGAGCAAGTCGGTCCAGCAAGTCCGACCGATGAGCAGTGGTTCTGTATCGATGGAACAAATGTACATAGGATGGGCCAGACTCATCTCTGGAAGGTGATATCGATCCAGGCACGTTTTTAGTGATGGGGGACTGGTCCTGCGTGTAATGCTGGTGATGTTGATATTGCAGGTTTCAATCTGCAGGGTTTTCCCAAGGGAGCATGGTTCTTTCGACTTGGGAAAAGGTGGCTGAGCACATCAGGCTGATTTCGGAGCTGAATCATGAGGGCCAGGAGGCTGAAGCAGCCTCCTATCACCACTGAGGTGTAAATGCGCTGTGCGTTGCCTTTGCGGATTTCAGGTCGCCCAAGAAGGTTAAGAAGGAGCAGTGTCTGTGGTGAAAATCTCTGGGGGTTCTGTAACGCCTGATCCTTCCTCCCACCCCATTGTACAAACTCTTGGAGATGGGGGCGGAGGACACCGGTTCTAGTCAATGCTGATGGGGACCAGTGTCTGGCTTCTGCGGGCCTGGGGGTGTTGAGGAGCGGGCAGGACCTCAACGCTTCTTACTGCCTCTGCCACATATCGGCGTATTGTAAATCATCCATTTGTATGCATTTGTCGGTGGTCTCCGGTTGTCTCCCATATTGTCTCTCAGGTTGTATTCCATGAGGCCTTCCGGGTTTAGGATATTGATCGCCGTATTTCTTTTTCTGGGTACTGATGGGTTTTTCTGCTCGGCCCAGTCCCTACCCCCTCTGTTGGGAATTGCTTGGATACCGAGGTCTTCCTGATTGTGGGGCTGGTTTGAATCTTCACCCTGCTCTGGGTGGCACCCTGTTGGAAGGGTCGACGCTCCTGCTCCCTATTCTGGGGTTCATCTTGGCGCTGGTATCTCAAGCACCTTCCAGCGCCAGGTCCACATTCGTTGGACTTGGATCCCCAAAACTCTGGCGTCTCTGTTCAGGTGCTCTTGTTTGGGCGTGTTCAGCCTCCCAGGCTAGCTGGAGAATACCTCCTTATCTCCTGCATGGTGAAGTCACCTGCTCTGCAGTGCATGGTGACATCATACCGCACACTCGTGGAGGTTATGCAGAACAAGGATTTGAAGGCTGTCTCTTCTTCTAACCCAGGGCGCTTGCGACTTGAAGTACGTCGCCTCAGGCGTCTGTGTAATACTCCTTTGGAGGTTCATTCTTCTTATGCAGTACCGTAAAGGCACCCAGGGTGGCAGAGGCCTGGTCGGTGAAGAGTGAGTACTCTTTCGCAGGGCCCGACAGAAGTGCGGAGTAGCGATCTCTGGTACCGGGGAGCGTTTCATGAACGCGTGGACGCCTCCTGGTTGTCAAAGCTTCACACCAGCCAGCTTTCTGAATGATGGGTTAGGCAAGTCCAAGAGGCAACGTTTCGATCTCCCGCAGGTAGTCGTTTGCGTTGGACTTTTGCTGTTTGGGTCGGCTACTAACATCTTTTTGGACAGGGACCCAGCTGTCGGGTGCGGATTCCTTCTCTCCGAGGGGGTGCGGAGCCATCAGGAGTCTCTCCGACTCGTATCCACCACGGTATTGATCATCGTGGTCACCATATTCGCCTGCACCGGGAATGGGGAACTCGCCAGACGCGGTCGTGAGCCATAATGCGCGTACGCCCAGCGACGGGGTTCACAGCCCATCAGGTCTCTTTGCCAATCGAGAGTATCCTCCAGCCCTCCAGGGCGGAGTCCTTCTGTCTGCCATAGTCTGAGCAGGAAGCCCCGGCTGGGTGCTGGAGGTGCTTGGTATTCCCAAGTCACTGCACCCAGGTTGCCTTTTTCTCCTCCCCTAGACCGCTGGCCGGAGGCTGCCTGCTGGACGTGTGGGCCTTCCAGAGCACAGCTTCCTCTGCCTGGAGGGTCGCCAAGAGCTGTGCTCCGCAGCTGCCCTCCCAGTGTCTGCTTCTGCTGGCTCCATCGGGAAGGGCGTCAGCTCCGGGCCCTGTCCAGGGTATCGGTTCGGGAGGCCAGCCTTCTTGGGCTTTTCCCTTCTCCTGATCCTGAGCTTGGACTCAAGACGCAGAAACCTCCGCACTCCTGCCTGGATTGCTCATGTTCTTCTTGTGTCTGCTCGCACCGTCTTCGGCACTCCTGTAGTGTGTGCCGCAGGTGGGAATTTGACTCTGCTCCTTCCGACATACTGCCTGCATGGCCATTAGCTCCTCCACATGTTCCTGGGTTTGCAGCTTGGCTCTCTGGTTATACAGGAGGGCTGTCAACTAACCCAGCAGCCATTGCATAATCACAACATTGACACAACTGCTGCTCCTAATCTTGATCTAGTGTCCATAGATTTAAACACTCAACTGCTCTGCAAACACTATCTAACCCACATCTGATATATCCATGACCATTTCTGACAGGTCGCCTGGCCCTGAAGGAGCCCTTGTCTCACGGTGATCTTTGTTACTCATCTTTGTGATTGCAACAAGACACTTGGTGGACGGATTTAACTTGCTTACACCGAGCGGTGCAACGCGTGACGTGTACAAAACACAGCCAAGGCACAGGTGAGCTTTACCCTTGTAGTTTTTACTGTCTAGGGGATAGCTCGGCGGCTCAATCCAGATAGTTGTGAGTTTCCTCTAAATCAAAAAAACATGTAGAATCTCTCCAATAAAAGCTACTAACCACTGAAACGCAGTCAGCAACCAACCACAGTTACACAGCGTCTGCCTAGCAAGGGGAATTTAAACAATACAAATTATCAAAGAAAAATTAATTTCTAAAATTATGTCTTTCTCTAAAATTAATTATTATTTATCGGTCATCAAAATGACACAACCACTACTATGCAGTAAGCAGCCAACCACGGTTACACGAAGCACTAGTATACCTGTTTGGCAATGGTGCAAGAGGAAAAAAAAGAAGTTTTTTTTAAAAAAAATAAAAAATAAAAAAAAATAAAAATTAGTTAATCAAATTAATCCAAATTAAAAAATTTAAAGTAATAAAAAAAAAATTTATAATTTTAATTTTTCCCAAAAATTTTTTTTATTGGATTTTATACACAAATATTATGACACAGCTGGAATAAGATTGCCTCACACGGGGCACCAATTATGTTGTGCAATAGTAGGTAGACTGGATGTTGGCTAATTTTCAATAATCATAAAATATGATTATTAAAATAAATAAAATGATTTAATTAAAATAATAAAATAATTAATGAAAAACAATAAAATTATCAATTAAGAATAATAAAAGTTGTAATTATAATTTATCAAAGACGTGGGCACCAATTCTGGGAACTAGACCAACAATCAGTCAATAAAGATCAGTCTCATAATCTGAAAAGTTCAATTAGAAATCTCAATATTTTCTATTAATGATTATATAATGAACAGTGAAGGTTTTAGTTCGAGCACAGCAGTCATAATCCAGCTGTATTCACATATATATATGCACAAAGAATCACAAAATACCGGTACTTTTAAATATAAAAGGGATTTATTTAAGATAATGACATCAATGTAACTCAATAATTATTATCACAGCAAACCCACTATATCAAAGATAAAACACCACAAGCATCTATTACACCGTAACACATATGGGTAATGCCTCTCCAATGTGTCTACCCGGAGGCGAGTATGTGTGTGTGCGTGTGTCTGTGTGTCTGTGTGTGTGTGGGTGGGTGTGTGTGTATAAGTGTACGGGAAGATGGAGACAAGATGGCGTTTCCAAAGCCGTGGTGTCGGGTTACTAAATCAAAATGGCTTACAAGTTACACGTGGTGTCGGGTTAATGAAATCCAAAATGGCGTACAAATTACACGTGGTGTCGGGTTAGCGAAATCCAAAATGGCGTACAAAGGCGTGCACGTGGTGTCGGGTTACGAGATCAAAATGGCGATGCACTATGTGGTTTGGACCACATGGAAATGGTGGACAAAGGTTACGTTTTGATCTATCTCGTGGGTTCAAAGCGCCGAATGGCGTCGAGATGACTGACTATCTAGACTTAGAATGTGTATAAGACGTGATGTGCGTGGATGCAGTTCCGGGCGTGGCGTGCAGGCGGGTTTAGGAGAGAAGAGAGAGAGGAAGGAAATACATATGCAATAATTTGATCAGAGGAGATCTCAAACACCGTCAGAGACAGCTTTATGGGACTCTACCACTCGGTACCTAAGCGAATCTAACTAAGATCCGTCCCGCTGTGTACCATCTTAATAGGTTAGAATCTCCGCAAAGTCGGTCTGACGGTAACACAACGCGTGACGTAGCCGAAATGGGTCAATACGCCACGACGCGACGGGCATTAATGTGGACAAATACACGCGTTCACACAAATGTACGCCAAATAGTAACACACTAATAATTAAACTAGTTCTGCCAGACATAAGTTTCACGGTCGATGTTCCGCTGTTGGTTCGTACACGAGCAGCGCGTTCGGAAGACGAGGATTTGGTTCGTGGGCCGCCGGAAACAGTGATCAGCTGCTTCTGCAGATGGCAGCGGGGCAAAGCGCGGCCGAAAGTGGAGAGAATCGGTCTCTGCTTCTCCGTGGCGAAAGTCTCAATGCCTTGGGCGACTATAAATCCTTGCTCTTCTGTAGGATGAATAGCGAAGGAGCAGCTATGATTTGTGGGAGCGGAGGAAAAGTCTGTGGATAACTCGGCCATGAGTATTCGACTTTTGCTGCGGTCCTTTCAGAGTAAAGTTCAAGTGAAAAATTAAAAGAGGTTGAATGAACTTAAAGTAGAAAAATATAAAAACTACAAACGCTTGTGGTTGCTCCCTAAGTGTCTGATTCACTGGAGGGAACCTGGAGAGGTTCTGAGTCCATCTTCAGTGCACGGGAAAAATGAGCACTGATTTGGGAGCTCTGTGTATTTATTACCGAGAAGCGTCCGCCTCCTCCTGGAGAGGGCCGGGGTCTTGTTGCCTCTCGCCAGCTAGAGTGCCCAAGTTGACCCCAGGCCCCGGTCACAACATGGCTGTCGGGTCGAATCTCTGGAGGGTTGTCTCCTGAGAGAGAGCAAAACTCTAGACAGGCCTTGAAAAGCACACGCAGGCCTCGTTTACGATCCTTTGTCTAAGCTCGATCCCCAACACTTATCATCTAGAAACTGAATCAATTCGGCGTAAGCTTCTTCATTTCTCATGAAGTCATTGCTGCCATCGTCTTCCTCACCTGGCTCATCCAAGATGGTCGCTCTCAGTCCGATAAGTCGCATGTGGCCCAAAAACTTTGTTTCCCACAGCTCGTAATTCTTTTCATCTCCGTCGAAACATAAACGGTTCCATCGGTTTCCACCTTCCCTCCTGGGCCCATAACCTGTTAGGGTTGCCATCATTAAGGGTTGAATAACCGGGCACCGATATCCTTGTTTCACGGAGGAATAACACACGCAGCCATCATCGGTGTTTACTTGAACCGGAAGTGATTCACTTTATTGCGCACGCTTCAGTCATTTTATAATAAAGCATAGACTTCAGTATAAGGGCACATATTAACAGAAACCTAACACACCAGGGTAGACTTTGTGTGTGTATCTGATTATGTATAATCAACTGAGATTGAGCAAGTCAGTCGTCTTCTAGGAACAGGTTCACAGCTGGCCACACTGTATCCACCGCTGTCGCTAGTTCCACTGGCCTGGGCTCGCCATCATTTGACTCTTCAGATTCTTCGTTCACATAAAAAACAACCTACACAGATAGTGCAGAGTAGTACGCACTTTTGTCGCTCTTCTGACTTTTGTTAGTTTTAGGTTGTAAATAACATCAGAAGTTACTGTACATGTTTGTTGTGTTGTCGATTATTGTATTTTTGTAAACCTGCATTTGATGAAGAGGTGTGTCTGCTGCGAAGCGGTTTTGCCCATGTACTGTTAGCATGCTTGGGGAACATTGTGTTTGTTAGCTGGAAGCTAAGTAACGCTATGCATATTGTACAGGCGATGAGCACGCAGCATCCTCATGACAGACACTGTTTTGTTTCCACAACTGCAGGTATGTGAGTCTATATATGTCTTGTTGTATTATTTTTTTTAATGTCCATTATTTAATTTATGTAAAGTGTATTTTATTTACTTTATTTAATTTTATTTATGTTAATTATTTTATTGTTTTTAGTGATGATTAATGTGCATGTTCATTGAGTGGTGCCGTCTTTGCCCTGGACTCCCTTGGGAAGGCGATGAGCACGCAGCATCCTCATGACAGACACTGTATTGTTTCCACAACTGCAATTCCCTCTAGTGGATCAGACAGACAAATAATCCATTTAGGTTGTGTTATAAGTGTGAGTACTCTGTCATTTCAACTTCTGATTTTTTTTCTGTTGTGTTAGAGATTTTACTGTGATTCTGAGGTGTGGTGTCACTTACTGTACAGAAAGTTGAGGATGAGGGAAATCTTGGGGTGGGAAGAAGTGTAACAGAGTTAGAAATGCACTTTATTTATTCTTATTTATAATTTGTATTTGTGAATTTTATTAGTTATTTTTATTAATTGTAATTTTCTTTATTAACGTTTCCTGCGGAAATGACCTTGCTGTGCATCACCTTTTGTGTTCCTCCAAAAGTTCATACTTCCTGTCGACCCCTCCCCCCCAGTGTTGTTTTGCATTACTGAGGGTAGGTCATGTGCGGAAATGCTCCGCGCTAATTTTCTTTGAAAAACTAACGGTTTAAGTTGCATATTGTAAATACTAGTACACTACGCTGCTGTTTTGAGTGTTAATATGTTTTGTAAAAGTTTATCATTTAACTTTCACGGCGATACATTTTGCACGATGGTGGAGCGCCATTTTGTTTAGTAGCGTCGCAGGGATTTCGGCAGCCCTTTGAGCTTAAATTATTTTATTTTGTATGTTTAAGAACGGAGGTGCAGCAAGAGGAGAGAAATTAATCACAGCAAGACAATGTGTGTTGTTTTCTACAGGTATATGTTTTTCCTTTTTGAAACTTAATTTTCGATGTAGCTCTTTAATAACCCAACCCAAGGCACCTTTTTATTTCACCCAACAATGTGTCACTGTGGTTCTGCTGTATATAATTATTTTGTAGTTTTGAGGATATTTGTTGTAATTTAAGTTAAATGTTTTTCGGACAATTGTAATTGCTCCCTGTAAAAGTCTGTGTGGTAGACTGTGTCTAATACATACTGTTGTGAAGAGAAAAGTATGAAGACAGTGTTGTTTTGCATTGCTGAGGAACGGAGGTGCAGCAAGAGGAGAGAAATTAATCACAGCAAGACAATGTGTGTTGTTTTCTACAGGAGCAAATAAAAAAGCTGGAAAACAACCCCCTGAGTCGTTCGTCCCTATGTGCAATCCACATCTGTTACAGAGGCAGAGGTGTTTTGATGCCTACGCCTCTGTTAAGGTCGACACCAAAGAACCCAGCTGTGTCACGACCGTGCCATTCTGCTGTTGAAGGGTCCAGACATGTGAGGCTCAGTGATAATGCAGACGGACCTCCACCATTCCCTCCAGAAATTTCATCTGTTGATTTTTCACCTCAGAGGATGACTGATTCTGGTATAGAGTCATCTTCCAGTCAGTTAGCTGACTTGATCAGGTCAATTGGAACAGAGATTGGAGAATCTATCAAAGCTAGTTTTCGACAAAGTGCCAATCCAGAACAAATGCCTGGTGTGGCGTCCAACCAGCCTCAACATGTCCTTCACCCTGATCAATGTGGCACCACAGTCATTGATGCTTCTAAGCTAAATTTGGTTTTGCGTTCTGAAGCTACAGTCCCGCCTTATTTCAGAGGGGATAGCTCTGATAAGTATTCGGTATCTGAGTGGGAGGGGCTGATGCGGAACTATTCAGTAAAACAAGGTCACAGTGGGTCTGACTGTATAGAGGAAGTCATGAATAGATTACTGGGTAAGGCTAGGGATGTCACTAAAGTCTGGCTTCGGAGCAATCCTAATGTTACCGATGTCAATGTGGTCTATAGTGTACTCAGACGCCATTTTGGAGAGATTGTCCATTCTGACTTGCCTCTGGCTGACTTCTACGCAGTGCAGCCTCTTGCTGGGGAAAACCCCTTTGACTACTGGATCAGACTTAATAAAGCGGCTGAGGGGACAGAACAGTGTTTAGTCAGTAAAGGTGAGCCTGTTACCGACCTGAGTTGCCATGTAGTTATTATGTTTGTTCGAAATTGCCCTGATAAGGAACTGGCATTGATCTTTAAAACAAATGCTCCACGTGAATGGTGTGCCCACGAGGTACAGGATCACTTGGATAATTACAGGAACGTACAAGTGGGTTATGGGACTCAAACATTATCTCAGACAGAGGTTGCAGTGACGCTCTGTCCAGAGGGGGTGGCAGTGCTGCACGTGCGGGTGGGGTTTCCTCATCGGGGTTTCAGACCTTGTCTGGCCGTGCTCTCTCTGGTGATGACAACCATACAATGGACAGTTTTGAGTTTATTGGAGAGAACTGTGTCGAGCAATGCTCAAGTGGCTCGCAATCTGCCTCAGGATAAGATGCGTCGGTACACTCATGACTGTAAAGTTTGCGGCAGCTCTGATCACAGCACTAGCACGCATTGCAGAATGGACAGATTATGTTTCAGATGCTACTCGCCTGACCATGTTGGTGGTAATTGTTCTCAGTCGGTCCCCACTCAGTCTGCAAACCCAAACCAGGTTTCTCACAGGTCGGAAAACTCGGGCAACAAGTCTGTTGATGTGTGATATAAAAAACATTTGGAAAGACATTGCTTTGGAAGTGTCTTAAAAGCATTCACAACGCAGAGTTAAAGACACTACAGTAAGACGATCCAGACTCGGTCTCGGTCCCTCCGTCCCAGGTACACCTCCAGTGTAAAATACTAGTTACTATATTAAAATAATAGTTGTAATAATCATGAGCCCGAAGTCAGAACCCAATATAACAAGCGTGTTAAGTTAATAAACACTCCATATATTTATATTCTATATCCTTATAACTTCCACCCTAGTTAACCCAGTTAACTATCTGACCTTTTCTAAGATCGAAACCTGAAGCTTCGTTGATTCCACAGCGGTTCCAAACCTGCCCTGCTGACACGTCTGTCACTCAACACCCAGTGGAGAGAATAGTTTTCCTTCTGAATTTGTCTTCCCTTTGTGCTACTTGGTCCGGTGGATCACAGCAATGAGAGCACTCCTACTTCTCAATCTGTTCAATCTTCCACACACGTCTGCTCATGCAATATCACATCCACAAATGACAAAATTCCCATTACAGTGCCCTTAAGTGCGTGCCTTTAGCTATAAATAGCTCAGATCAGGTTGAGAGGATGGAATCCACAATAAAAGAAACGCTGACCAAAATGATGATCACTAGTTTTAAGTGACCACATACATTGCCTATTGTGCTTTATTCCATTCAAAGCAAACCTAGTGCAAGCCCACCCTTTCAGAATAACTGATGACAGTCGCAGTGACATGGTTTAGAGGGGACGAGACGAACAAAGCAGACTTGACTAAAACTTGAACCTCTGAGTTCCCTATGAGCAAAGAGAAACACGCAGATAATTACCTTTGACTGGATCTGTTCAAATATGCTGAGTTTGATGCATTTTCCAATGTTTAATCCCATTCTTTTAATAAGGCTGATTACAGAACTCCAAGTATATAAGTGTGGCTGATGAGATACCCGACCCAAAGCTGACACTGATTGGACGTTTCATTAGTAAAGGTAATGAATCTTTCTGAGAAGACGATGGAGATAGCATGACTTCCCCCCTGTGGGTGGTGCTATCCATGTCTGTTTCTAGCTATAGACAAATCCCTAATGCTTTCCATTATTTCTGTTACAAGTCTGATTTCTAGTAATCAGACAGTAAATTTGTAGTCTAATAAGTGTGTTTCTGTTGCTTTAACTCCTAGATAATTAAGACAAATTATAAATTAATTACAGGACTGTTACCTTTTTGTGATTAATCATATACAATAATTTGTATTCAATTTGAATATTTCATTCCAAGCTTATCTTTATGTTTGAGCTTTTCCTTTGTTTAAATGATTTTTTGTGTTCCTATTTGATATAATTGTTGAAGTGTTCTTATCCCAAGGGTGTGAAGGTCTAAAGCTCCGGGTCAGTTGATAATTATACCAATAATTTTGTTTTTGTACAATATGAGTGTTTGGACTTTAAAGATTCAATTAGAGCAAGGGGTGGGGAACATCAGGCAAGACAGTTTAATCCGACCTGCGAGGCAATTCATAAACACAAACACACACACGATAGAGGAAAAGCTTGAATACTAACCCAAATACATCCCATCAACGTTTACTGAGCTGGTAAAATATATTTTCTTATTTTATTTATTTATTTTATTTTATTTATTTTTATATTTCTAATTCAAATTCCAATGTCAGATTGAACTTTCTTTAAAATTAAGTTCATTGCTTTTTGAAAAGGTGAACTTGCATGATTATGCTCTAATATTGTTATTATATCAGTGGTTTATAAAAGTTATGACAATAATGTAATGTATCGTTTCTGTGACAATATATCATTTGACTAAATTTGCTATCGAGACAGGCCGATCAAAAAAATGTCATAATGCACCAAATTAGAGGTTTTCTTGCACATATCCAAGCAAAGTTGGTGCTGTACAATGATGTATCCCTAAATAAATAGATATTGAATCAAATTGAGACCTTGTGAATCGGAATTGATTAATAATAAACGAATACTTAAATAGTAAATTAGATTTTGACTACTTTTGTATCTAAATTAGAATATTGGTGTAAGAGGTTGCTTTTTATACATACAATCTGGAGGACATTACAAACTATCTAAGTCAGTGCTAGCTGACTTATATTTTAAACATTTAGTCAGACTAAAATATTTTCAAAATAGGATATTTGACCTTTCTGATGCATGGTAGATAAAGATTAATAAAGGTGTGGTTGTATAAGATATTTGTCTTTTAGTACAAATGTGTAATGCAGCTAGCCTGCAATGCGTCCTTGGTAGGAACATATGATTTTTAAACCTCTGTGTTTGTTTTGGTCTTTGGCTTATTTTGATGATTTCAGGTTTTCATTGTGTAAAAAAGAAAAAAAGCAAGAACATTGATCAAGTAGAGTGAGTGATTGTATTAATCTGTTTAAAGTCTATCAGGATCATATTTTCATAGAAAAAAAGTGAAAGTTGGAATGATAAATGGAATCCATATTGCCATGCATCGTATGTTCTAGCAACCTCTCCATGGTGGTGAACCTCTACGTGAGTAATGCACATGGGTTTAAGACTGTACAATTTGTTAATTATGATGATGGTTAATGTGATTAAGTTTTGGATTTTGATTGAAGTTGTTAAATCTAGTTTGTTCATTCAATTGTTTTCGGAGACACTGTGTCCTCTCCTTGAGACGGAGTGCAGCTGTCTGTCGTGTTTGGGGAAGTGCAAGAGCATGGCCAAGGACAGAGGCTTCACTCCTTAGACAACATAGATATGAGAAAACGGTCTGCACTCTGAATTAGAGGGAAGATTTGGTGTTATACAAATAGAACTGAATAATAATGGTTTGAATGTAATTTGGGGTTTGAAATAACTTATGTTTGTTGAAATGTTGATTTATATTGTGTGATTCAATATATGTAGTAGTTCTCTTTATATATCACTGGTCCTTAGTATATAATGAATACTTATCAATGATGATCATTCTGGAGCTGAGAAGAAAAAGCGATATATAACAGAAGAGCAGCCCTGGCAGTTTAAAAATCCATCGGCTCGCTCCGACTAAAGAAGAGACAGAAGAAATCCTGGTGTTGTGATTACAATTTTCCTGATTAACATTTGAGTTTATCTAATCGGATTGTTTTGACTGAAGAATTGTTCTATTACATTCAAGAAATATGTTCCATGTGTACATATTATGATTGTTATGTTATCATGTATTCTTCGAATAACATCTTGAAAACAAGCAGAAGGACTAATTGGTTGCCGCAGAGTCTTGACTCAAATTGGCAAAGAGATGTTTGCCTGTGACAGCTCCCTATTAGAGGGGGGGTTCAAATTAATGCTTGATGTGTGAGACCTTCATGTTGAATTTACACTGTTATATTCATTGTATTGAACAGCTTTTGTCATTCCTCTGGCGAACTGATGTCCCACAGTTTTTATTGTGATAGTAGGGTTTGTGTTCATATCTATATATTAGCTCATGATCATAAAGGAGGGACTGTTGAGGAATGTTTTACCATCCTCACACATTACTGTATATGCCACTATATATTATGTATATAATGTATATTACATTATATCCGTACAGGAGAATAGTGCCTGTCTAATTCCACAGATACTCCCTTCTCTGTTGAAGCAGTACCCAAGGTCAGGTTATAGATAAAGGGCCAACCAACAGTACATTGTAGTATCTACGCTGAGGGACTTTCATATCTAACTCAGATGCCACAGACAGAGAGGCACCAACTTCACCTCTTTTGCATATTTCACCAGTGGCATGACGTAAGGACACAATGTGATTTAGGAAAGCATACTTTAGGCTTAACTATCCAATAGGATGCAAACACCTACATGTAACATAGAGAGTGTCAGCAATTCTAGCCTTTCATGGATGTGCTGTTAGAGTAGGTGACACAAGTAATAAAAAACTTTGAGACAAAGCACGAAGCACTTTCGCAATTCTGAATATGAGTGTGGTTGGTGCGGGTTAATGACAAACTTATTATTGCAATCATAATGAGATAAACATGTTTCTTTAAAGTGTTGTTCTATATATAGCCAATATGGATCGAATAAAATGACATGTCTGTTGGAAATATTAATGTGGTTCAATAATAAAACTTAAAGGGCCCATATTGTGTAAAATTCATTTTCTAGGCTTTTACTATCTGTAATGACTTGAAGGGGGTCAGTAGGGACCCTCAAAGTATGAAAACTGTCACTCCACGGACTTTTTCACTCATTCCATTCTAAGAAATATGTTATTGAAACGTCTTGTTTCGTACTTCCTCATTCTTATGATGTCATCATAGAATCGAACTCTTCCCTCAGCCCCACCCAGCGGGTACCAGTCCAGCCTCCGAACCCACCACTCCTCCATGTTGCTGAGCTAGCAGCTTGTTAGCTACCACAGGCTAACCACAACAACAACACTGAAGAAACACTGCAGCGTGGAGGGATGCAAGGAAGAGAATGTGTCCGTGCACATTCCTCCTAAGAACGTTACTGTTCGAGACCAGCGGTTACGCTTTATTTCTTCTGACGTGCTGTGTTGCTATGTTCAGCAACATGTCTGCTTGGTGTATTGAAACTCCGTACTGTAACTCGGGACGTTACTCCTACATTGGCCGACTGTCCTGCTAACACTTGAACAAACATGAGGACGGTGTAACTTACAGTTAAGAAACAACCTGTTGTAACCGACTGTAAATATGTGGCTGGTCTTCTATAGCTGTATCCAAACATAATGTGACTTTCAGCTGTGTTTACCAGAGAGATCGTCAATGCGCCAGAATGAGACCGGTGATAGGCCTGGTTGCGTGTCACTCAAAGTGCAGTTAGCCAATCACAGGAGGGGCTGAAGAGGCAGGCGAAAACAGCCTGTTCTGTCTGGAGCTCCAGAGAGAGGCAGAAGAGAGGACATGGAAATACACATTGCAGCAGTTTTTTCGACTTTAAACCACTGATATATCATATTAGGGGTACCAACACCTCAAATTAAATCGCAGAAAGGTGTAAAATATGGGCCCTTTAATATAAAAAAATGTTGATATGGCACACTAATTCACAAGAAAATTTGACATTGGCACTTATTGTCAAAAAGGTTGCCGACCCCTGGTCTAGGTATACCTCGCAATTTGAAACACTAGAGAGCACCTGAGACATAAGTCGCTGAAATGTGGCAGAGTCGTTCCTGAGGCCAAAAGGCACTACTTTATACTGCAAAAAATGATCTGGTGTCACAAACGGATCAATACAGTCCTCAATCCGAGGCAGTGGGAAAGAATCTGGTTTGGTGATAGCATTAAGCCTTATCAGATTTTGGCACCAACAAGGATGGAGAACTCCACGCACTGGAGCTAGGCACAGCAAATCTATTCTGGAGGAGATACTCAACTTCCTGCTGCATTATCGCTCGTTTGGTAGCGTTCACTCTGTAAGCATGTTGTTTTATGGGTTGGTGCTCACCAACGTCAATATCATGACAAAGGACATGGGTCTGTGTGGGGATATCACCAAAAATGTTAGAATAACTATGAATAAGCCTTACCACATCGCCACGAGCTAGCTCCGCCAAATGTGACAGAAACTCATCCAATTTGGACAAAATTTCAGAATTCTTCACGCAAGCACAGGGAACTGAAACTCACCCCTCACTCCCTTCATCACCCTCACTGCTGGGGGGTGGCGCCACAACCACAGAAACAGGGACTATTTGAGACAGATTGGTGTTGCGCGAGGAATAATATTTTAACATGTTTACATGACATACTCTGGATTTCTTGATTCGATCGGGGGTTTTAATCACATAATTAGTGTCACTCAAACGGTGGTCCACGACATAGGGACAGTAAAATTTAGCCTGCAGGCCAGAACCACTAACTGGTAACAAAACAAGAACCTTATCACCAGGCTGGAACTTTCTCAACACAGTTTTCTGGTCATATCTGTTTTTCATTTTGGACTGAACAGAGTGTCGAGCTGTTTCACAAGCATAGTACAACTTCTCTTTGAAAGAGCTGACATCTAGAATGTTGTGAGTCACATTTGGGTTGTCATCCAGCCACTTTTCCCTGAGTAAATGCAATGGGCCGCGCACTGTGTGTCCGAAAACAAGATCAGCTGGACTAAAACCCAGTGATTCTTGCGTGGTCTCACGCACAGCAAACAGCAGCAGTGGCAGGCCCTCATCCCATTCCCTACTGGACTCGAGACAGTACTTGCGAAGCATGAACTTTAATGTTTGGTGAAGTCTCTCCAGCGCCCCTTGGCTCTCAGGGGTGATAAGCACTGGAAGTCTGATTGTGAACGCTGGGGCGTTACACAAGACAAAGATCTTTGACATAAAGTTGGAGCTTTTGTCAATTTGGATATGCTTAGGTGTGCCAAATGTGGTAACAAATTTCACTAGTGCTTATATAATAGCCTTGGCCTTTAACGTGCGTAAGGGCACAGCTTCAGGATAGCGAGTGGCAGCACACATCATAGTGAGGATATACTGGTTGCTGGATTTAGTTTTAGGAAGTGGTCCTACACAATCAATCAAGATGTGTTCAAACGGTTCTCCCATTACAGGGATAGGGTGTAAGGGAGCAGGAGGGATCGTTTGGTTAGGTTTTCCCACTACCTGGCAAATATGACATGATCGGCAAAACGCTGCCACTTCGGATTTTAACCCCATCCAGAAAAAATACCTGAGGATGCGCCAATACGTTTTACAAATGCCCAAATGTCCTGACAGACTATGATCATGGGCTAAACTCAACACTTGAACACGAAAGGGAGTTGGCACAACTAGTTGTCGGACTGTATTGTGGTCACTGTCAGGCCCAGACGACCACCTCCGCATGAGGACACAATCCTCAAAGAAGTGCCAGACCGCTCCTTTCTGTTTTCTGAAGCTGCAGACAAAGTACTTACTAAGGTACAGTCACTCTGTTGGGCCGTAATTAGTTATACTTTGTCCAGGGACAAAGTAAAATCTTGAGCAGTCAACATGTGGTTGTACGTGTTTTCCAATGTTGTTGGGGCGTCCAAAACAGAACTATCTACCACAAAATTATCATGTACCATGAAAGTATCAGAAAGATGCACCACATCACCTAGTTTATGAGCCCTGGCACGCGTAATGGCGCACGCAGGGAAAATGGAGGGTGAGTCACACGTAACCACGGTGGGGTTTTCAACAACTTCGGGTGAGGGGAACACTTTTACTCCTGCAACATCATTCCCGAGAATTAAATCAACCCCCTGTATTGGCAACTGGGATCGCAAACCAACTCGTACACGGCCAGACACAATGGGAGAGGACAGCTGCATAGTATGAAGAGGCACACGTAAAACACTCGTTTTTACACCCCATACCAGTGCCACAGTACGTTTGCTTCGAAAAGGGTAGCACACCAGCACGAATGAGAGAATGTTTCACACCGGTATCTCGTAATATTTTAACGGGCACAGGGCTAGCTCCACCCTCGGGCATAAACTCATAACCATCTGAGACGAACGGTTTAAAGTCAGCGTCAATTTCGTCCTCCTGTTCTATCTGAGCTACCATTTGAGCTACCCTAGGCACTGTTTGAATCAGCCTGATAGCGGAGGGACTCTCTGACCTCTTACTCTGTTCCTTCTTCTTTAACACCGGACAATCAGCGATCAAATGTCCACTTTCATGGCAGTAGAAACAAGCGGGAAAGTGGCGACTGGTGCCTGGGACTCCGGGGTGATTTTTGTCTTTCACATAGAACTGCCCCATCACGGGACACAGATGAGGAAAACACAATCTCATGCGTCAAGGCAAATTCATCGGCCAACACTGCTGCTTGCGATAAGGTCGACACCTTTTGTTCATTTAAGTACACCACAATATTTTCAGGCAAGCATTTCTTAAACTCTTCAAGAAGCACAAGTTCACGCAACTGAACAAAATCCTTAGTTGCAGGAGCCTGACACCATTTATCAAATAATGTGCTCTTTTCAAGTTTGGTTGACAGTTTTTCTACAGTTCCTAAATTTCTGGCGATAAGCCTCAGGAACTAATTCATATGCACGAAGAACGGTAGATTTTACCACATCATAATCTGGGCTCTGGTCTAGAGTAAGACTATTACAGACTTCCTGCGCTTTACCTACTAATTTGCATTGCAACAATATTGGCCAAACATCCTTACGCCAGTGTAAAGCAGATGCAATACGCTCAAATGCGCAAAAGTAGGAATCAACCTCTGTTTCTCTAAACGGAGGAACAAGTGCCACATGTCTGCTGACATCAAAGCTATCCTGATGGAAGAGGGTAGGTGATGTTACCCGAATGGGGGTGGCAGACGTAAACGGGGGTTCCCGCTCTAACTCCAGAGCTCGCACCCGCAGGTGCATTGCCTCCCGATCCAACTCTTTGTTCCTCAGCACCACCTCCTTAATACGGAGCACCAAGTGGAGCTCCTCGGCCGTCATGCCAGCCTCTTCTAGTGTTTTGGGCTTTGCGCCCCGTAAGCCGAAGTCGTCTCGTTGCCGTGGCGGAGTTGGCGTTTGGTGCAACAGCCAGTGCACCACTCAGACATCCCCTATACACAGGTAATGCGCTCTGCCACCGCTTGTCATTCATGGCCATTGTGTGCGTATTGGTGACACGTGCCCTACTTGTTGTAGTGCGGCTGACCGCTGGTGTGGAATTGCTCCGCCAGGGACCTTCGGGGCGCAGTTGCAGGTCTGCTTGGTAGGTAACATTGTCTGCATATTTAATCCCAGCTGGTGATTGTTGTGCATGTTGTGCTACAGCTTGATTCAGCTACGGCCGTGGAGACTCTCACCCTCCGGTTCTACATGTGGCTGTGCTTTAGCTTGACAAGGTGGTACGTATGGTCCCATTACTCTCGAAATGGTGTAATTGTCATTTTATTTACTAAATCTGTTTATTCGCCTTTCTAGAGGCCCTGGTCCTTCGTCGGCCGTCATTGGCCACTACGCTTCGGACGGCCCTGCTGTTCTGGCTGATAAGAAACTGTTCTGGCTTTTATGGAAGTGCGCTGCTTTTAAAGAAGTGTTCTGGCTAAGCTTGGAGTGACCACCTGAGAGGGACGCCTGACTTTTATCAATATTGTTATCCCATTTTGTTACCTGAGGTGACATAATAATCATTTTGTACGTAGTTATTGTTTGTTACTTTCAAATTGTTCTTTATATTGGTTTGGATTTGGTATATTTTTTTTAATTTTGTTTTCAATGTTTTGTTTGTCTTCACCAGTATTGATTTAACACTTGTGACATGTTTTAATTATCTTTTTATTGTTGGACAGGTGCTGTGGGCCTGAGGCGGCGACCCAATCCCTGGTGGTGGCATTTTCTTCAAGACCCGTTTTGTTAGTTTGCAGTGTTACGGGTGGTTAGTTTATTAATCCTTCCCTTTTTCTTTTGGTTTTCGTCACCGTGGTAAGTCCCAGCCCTGTCCTTTTGTGTTTAATTTCATATATTAATTTGTGTTCTGTTGATGGTTTGTTTCATTTTGATTTTTGTTGATTTATGCATTTGAGTTAAATAAAAGTTTCTTTTCTACGAGTAAAACATGTCTCTTCCCTCGTGATATCAACCTTTGCTGTTGCACACAAAAGAGTTTAGTTACTTCCTGGAGGTCAAATTCCACAGGTGGCGTTGTTGCAATCCCTCATTTTCCCCGCTTCCCTCACGCTACACCAACATATCCCGTGTACAATCATCAGCTGCAGGGTACGCTCTAGCGGCCAACCTCCTCAAAGCATTCCCAAACTCCCTAGCAGTTTCATTTGGCCGGCAGCAGAGGGCAGCAAATTCATATTGTGGATTATGCGGTGCCCAACACTAGTACAAGGGGTGTCTTCATTCTGCACCTGCGGCAACTGATTACCTTCTGCCTCTGACATTTATTTTTAAAGGGCAACACTCTACCAAGTTTAAAATTCTGAGAGATACAAGATCCCACTGCTGCCACCAGCGTAATAAACCTTGTCTCGGATGTAAGAACGTAGAGAGCCCGCACACAGAATGATTCTACTGCGTACACAATATAAGGAGGAGGAAACCTGGAGTAATAGAAAATGATAACCTTTATTATTTAGTTCATACAGCCACAGCTTTGCACACAGGGTTAATCGATCACAGTCTGAGTCCTATACTCCCCCCCCAAGTGCCCCCTGCATGGGCAGAAAACTAGTGTAAGGGCACTGCCAATCTAACACACCACAATAGAGTTACACACTCAAGGACACTGCAACTTAATACAGCACTGCAACTCAAACAGGAACTACACCCCCTCAGGGCACAACACACAATATTGCACCACAGTAAACTCACATCCCACCATGAACTCACACGTGCTATCAGGGCACATACAAAGGCACCTGAGGATCTGATCAAGGTCCTTCAGCTGTTTCCTCCCACCCCAGTACCCGGCTTTAAGCTGGTCCTTTTAGAATCAATAACATTTAACATAAATCACAAATGACATGACACATTACTTCACAAAGAATAAGTCTATTAAAACCACTTAACTCTCCCGGGGTTCAAGACCCTCCCCTGGTGTCTGAGCTTTAGTGCTGGTCAGGCTTCAGTCAAGGTCTGCTGTGGGGAACACCGCCGGTCCAGCACATTGAAGCATCTCAACGTGCTGCAGGAGAGCCTCTTCAACAGGCTGGAGAGCGGACACAGACACTCCTGTTTCCCCCGCTACCGCTGCTTCACTCTACCTGACACAGGAAATTCGCCCTACAACCCACCACCTATCTTCGCCGCCGGCAGCCCTAAACAGCATGTGAACGACACCTGCCCTCCAAGTATGAGTGCAAATGACAGCTTGCTCAGCTAGGCTTCCGCCCCGTAATGTTCACACAGCCCCACTCCCCAGAGAGCCCACGTCTGCTCACTCAGCTCTTTTTAACCTGCTCTACGACTCTCCCCCACCCCCAGGTGCAGTCACTTACTTGCGTCTCAGGTGCAATCACTCACTCCCCTCTCTTCACCCCTCATAACACACAGCGACACTCACCTAGAAACACTCACTACACTCACAAAGCGACACTCACTACACTCAAACAGAAACACTCACTACAATATTTCAAGGGCTTTTACATTACATTACATTACATTTCATTTAGCTGACGCTTCCAGCGACTTACAATAACTGCATTCAACCATGAGGGTACAAACCCAGAACAACAAGAATCAAGAAAGTACACTTTTCTTCAAGAAAGCGTGGAGGCTGGCTTGACTGCAGTCATTACATTACATTTCTATCCAAAGCGACTTCCAATAAGTGCATTCAACCATGAGGGTACAAACCCAGAGCAGCAAGAACTATGTAAGTACAACTTGCTTCAAAAAAGCCAAACTGGACAGCAAACAGTCGTGATTTTGTTGAGTGGCTAGGCGTCCCTCACAGTGAGGGAGCAGCAAGCCGATTGGCAGATGCAGAGCGGAGTGGATGGGCTTGTGGGGTAAGGTTTAACCATGTTTTGGATGTAGACTGGGCCCGATCCGATTGCAGCACATAGTGTCTTGAAGTGGATGCAGGCAGCCACTGTTAACCAGTGAAGGGAGCGGACAAGCGGTGTAGTGAACTAAAGTAGATTGAAGACCAGTCGAGCTGCTGCATTGTGGATGAGTTGCAGAGGTCAGATGGCAGTAGCAGGTAGACCAGCCAGGAGGGAATTGCAGTAGTCTAGGCGTGAGTTGACAAGAGCCTGGACCAGAACCTGTGCCACCTTCTGAGTGAGAAGGGGACGTATTCTCCTGATGTTGTGCAGCATGTATCTACAGGAACGTGTTGTTGCAGTAATGTTGGCAGTAAAGGAGAGTTGAGTGTCGAGTGTCACACCCAGCTTCCTAGCAGTGGGGGCTAACACGGAGTTGTCAAAGGTAATAGTCAGTTCGTGGGTGGGAGAGCCTTTCCCTGGAAGGAAAAGTAGTTCAGTCTTGTCAAGGTTAATTTTCAGGTGGTGTGCGGACATCCACTGAGAGATGTCAGTCAGACAGGCAGAGATTTGTGCTGCTACCTGTGTTTCAGATTGGGGAAAAGAGAGGATTAGTTGGGTGTCATCAGCATAGCAGTGGTAAGAAAAGCCAGGTGAGTGACTGGCAGAGCTGAGAGAGTTGGTGTACAGAGAGAAGAGGAGGGGACCTAGGACAGAACCTTGAGGGACCCCAGTAGTGAGAGGACAAGGTTCAGACACAGATCCTCTCCAAGTTACCCGGTAAGTGCGGTCGTTGAGGTAGATGAGAGCAGGGAGAGAGCAGAGCCGGAGACACCCAGGTCCTGAAGGGAGGAAATAAGGATCTGGTGGTTCACTGTGTCAAATGCAGCCAAAAGGTCTAGAAGGATAAGGACAGAGGAAATAGGCTGCTCTAGCAGTGTGAAGTTGCTCAGAGACAGCAAGGAGAAAGTTTTGGAAAGAAATTGAAGAAGAGAGACAGGTCTGTAGTTGTTTACTTCAGACAGGTTGAGGGTGGGTTTCTTCAGGAGAGGGTTTACTCTTGCCTCCTTCAGAGAGTTAGGGAAACAGCCAGTTGACAGGGAAGTGTTGATAAGATGGGTGAGAAAAGGAAGAAGGTCAGGAGCAATAGACTGGAGAATGTGAGATGGGATGGGGTCGAGGGGGCAGGTGGTTGGGCGGGCGGAGGTTACCAAGGTAAGAACTTGATTGGGAGACGGGGGTGAAAGAGGAAAGCGAAGGGGATGAAGATGAAGATGAAGTTGATGGAAATGTAGTAATAGAAGACGGATTAGAAAATGAGGAGCGTATTTTACTTTGAAATTCTACATCAGAATGTCCTGATAATGTCAAAGTCTCAATCTTCTCTAAAATTTTTGTATCTTTTATTCATCATTACTTCATTCAGGTCAATTAATTTGTGTATTTTAATGAATTTATTCATGCATTGACAGACATTTACAGGAAGGTCGATTTTATTTTGAAATCACTAACATGCCCGTTAAAAGTGCGCACAGTGGAATGGGTGAGGGCTAGTTTGATAGTGTGTTTCGGAGTGGAGGCTGGCTTGACTGCAGTCATTACATTACATTTCTATCCAAAGCGACTTCCAATAAGTGCATTCAACCATGAGGGTACAAACCCAGAGCAGCAAGAACTATGTAATTACAATTTGCTTAAAAAAAGCCAAACTGGACAGCAAACAGTCGTGATTTTGTTGAGTGGCTAGGTGTCCCTCACAGTGAGGGAGCAGCAAGCCGATTGGCAGATGCAGAGCAGAGTGGATGGGCTTGTGGGGTAAGGTTTAACCATGTTTTGGATGTAGACTGGGCCCGATCCGATTGCAGCACATAGTGTCTTGAAGTGGATGCAGGCAGCCACTGTTAACCAGTGAAGGGAGCGGACAAGCGGTGTAGTGAACTAAAGTAGATTGAAGACCAGTCGAGCTGCTGCATTGTGGATGAGTTGCAGAGGTCAGATGGCAGTAGCAGGTAGACCAGCCAGGAGGGAATTGCAGTAGTCTAGGCGTGAGTTGACAAGAGCCTGGACCAGAACCTGTGCCACCTTCTGAGTGAGAAGGGGACATACTCTACTGATGTTGCGCAGCATGTATCTACACAATCAGGTTGTTGCAGCAATGTTGGCTTTCGAGTATCACACCCAGGTTGCTTGCGGTCTGGTGGGGACTACCAGTGTTGTCAATGATGGTAAGGTTGTGGGTAGGAGAGCCCTTCTCTGATAGGAAAAGTAGCTTGGATTTGTCAATGATTTTTAAGTGGTGTGCGTACATCCACTGAGAGATGCCAGTCAGAAAAGCAGAGATTTGTGCTGCTACCTGTGTTTCAGACTCGGGAAAAGAGAGAATTAGTTGGGTATCATCTGCGTAGCTGTGGTATGTAAAGCCACGTGAGCGGATAACAGAGCCGAGAGAGTTGGTGTACAGAGAGAAGAGGAGAGGGCCAAGGATGAAAAATTGAGTGACCCCAGTAGTGAGTGGACAGCACTGTATCAGCACTGATAGGGATAGCATGCCGAAATTTCTCATATACTGAATATAAACCTTATCCCCAAGCCCGTCCACTCCGCTCTGCATCTGCCATTCGGCTTGCTCATCATCAACCCCCATGATTAAAAAAACAACAAAAAAAGTTAGTTGCACATATATTGCACATGAATCACTTTGCAGTTTGGCTTTTTTTTGAAGCAAATTGTACTTACATAGTTCTTGCTGTTCTGGGTTTGTACCCTCATGGTTGAGTGCACATATTGGAAGTCGCTTTGGATAGAAATGTAATGTAATGTAATGACTGCAGTTAAGCCAGCATCCACCCTGAAACACACTATCAAACTAGCCCTCACCCATTCCACTGTGTGCATTGTTTATGGGCGTGTTAGTGATTTTAAAATAAAATCAACCATCTTGTAAATGTCTGTGAATTCATGAATGAATGAATTAAAATCCACAAATTAATTAGAGAAAATTGAGACTTTGACAATATCAGGACATTCTGATGTAGAATTTCTAAGTGTTTTTGAAGTGGCAACAGAAAAGGAGATTCTTATGGCACTTAACAAAGATGACATCACTGAAAAGATGGCAGAGGGCAGCGAGTTACTGTGCCGCCTATCTGTTTACTAGTCTGGTAACCTTTATATGAACAAATAGGGTTAGCCTACGAAATTAGAGGTCTGGTTCTTTGCGTGAAAAGGGTGGCCTGAATTATTGACCCAGTCTTCCCCTGGTAAGAGCTGGTTCAGGTCTGTCTTGGACCAGCTCTTAGTTATGCTGCTATAGATGTAAGATGTCCGGGGGCACATGACTTATCTTTCCTCTTCTCCCTCTTTATCACAATGTCTCATCAATAAATGTTACTGACTTGACTTCTTCGCTGCAGACACATCGTTGAATCGTGATGTTGGATTGTAGATTGTGATCATGATGGTGGATGGCGAATCAGAGATCGTGATGGAGGATCGTGGTCGTGGTGGCAGCTGATCATGGAGAGTGGGGGTCAATCCTGATAGTAATGGCAGTTGATCGTGGATCTTAATGGTGGATCCTGATCATGGATTGTGATCGTGGTTGCAGATTTGATGGTGGATTGTCGATCATGGTGGTGGCTGATAATAGACAATGATTACAACAAGACTGCTTGATATACAATATGTCTACTCTCTGAGGTTTCTATGGTTTTTTTTCTTCCCGTTAATAGTTTTTTTGGGATAGTTTTCCTTACTCTTGTTGACAGTTAAGGACAAAAGATGTTGCACCTTGTTAAGTCCTATATATGGTTTGTGTATATGGTCTATACTAATAAAAATTTGATTCATTAATTTGATATCGTTTATAGTTGCTTCTAGTTATCTTTGGTTATGCCATAGGCCTAGATTGTTGGGGGACACAACACATGTAGCTTCTCTTTCCTCTTCATCACATTAATGTCTCATCAACATATTACTTCTTCCCCAGAGTCCTCAGGGCTCAGGGTGTATTGTGATGGTGTACTTCGATGGTGATTGTGGATTATGATTACAACTAGATTGCTTAGGTCTACAATATTCCAACTCCTGTACACTACAATTATTGGCATACCTCTATCATTACTATAGCTGCAACAAATAATCGTTTTGATAGATTTTCATCAATTATAAAAATAGTTGGCCATTAATTTAGTAATTGATTAGTCTGGTCTGATTTAATGCAAGATTTCAAAGATGGCGGCGACAAACACTGCTAACGATACAGTGAATACAAGTTGTCAAAAGTGTGGAAACAGTTTAAATCAAAGCCTTCAAAGACCATTAGCTGCAAAATGTGTAAAGCTGATTTCACATGGAACAGCAGTACAACATCATTGTGATATGAACCTGAGAAGTGAAAACAAGTTAGAGACATTCTTCTTCTTCTCTTGGTTTAGTGTCAGAGCTTAAATAACTTGAAGGTTGATACTAGGGATGCACAATATGGATTTTTCCAGCCAATAACGATAACGAATAATTACATGCTTTGCATGTTGGATACCGATACTAATTTCACATTTCATGATGATGATTTTATATTCCATTGTTAACACAACAAAAACTGTTCTGACTCAGTTCTGAATGTTTGTTTAGTTTTTTAGTGAAGTACATCAGAAAACTTCAAACAACTTTACTCTTTACTGTTGGGGCCTGTTGTTGCCAGTGGCTGTAGGAACTACTGCTTTTTGGGCCTGTGGTTTCTTTTGAGGCCCGTGGTAACTGGTGCTGCTGCAGTTGGGGCCTGTGGTTGTTGTTGGGGCCTCTGGTTGCTTTTGGGTCCTGTAGCTGCTGTTGCTAGTTTGGGGCATGTGGTTTTGGTTGGGGTCTGTGGCTGCTGATATGGCTGTTGGGGCCTTTGGCTGATGTTGGGGCCTTTGGCTGATGTTGGGGCCTGAGGCTGCTGTTATATATAAATGGAAATGGCACTTGTGGAGGCATACAACCAAGTGCAGTAATCATAGTTACTTTTAAAATGGAATGTGAGAAAGTTATTTCCATAAAAAGACACAATTCACACTTCAGGTTCCACAGGTAGACAGTGCAGTTTATAGTATTTGTTGAAGCAAAGGTAGAGTACAAAGTGGTCAGCAATGATGACAGGAAATACAGGAAAACAGTAAGGCAGTGTTTAGGTATTAGAGGGGGGAGAAACAGCTGTTCAAAAATGCAGAAAGCTGGTATCTTCACGAAACTGCCACCTGGATCCAATCCCCCCAACTCTAGTTAAAGCACGTTTTCCTCATTTCTCTGATGACCTCTATTATTAACTCCCCTTTCTCTACTTGTATAGTCCCTCTTCCCTCAAAGTTGCCATAATCAAACCAAACCTAAAAAAAACTTGACTAGTCTCAAACGAACAAAACAACTACCGGCCCATATCCAATCTACCATTTATCTCCAAAATCCTTGCAAAAGTAGTTACATTTCAACTCCAAAGTTACCTCGAGAACAATAACCTCTTCAAACAATTCCAATCATGCTTCTGCATCAAACATAGCACAGAAACTGCCCTGATTAAGATCACCAGCCCTGGGACATGTACTGCTCTGGGTGAACAGAAGAGGGGGTGAGCCACAGTTTTATTCCCAGCTTGCAAAGGTTGAGGAGCCTAGGCCCCCTGCCTGTTGATGTAGCCTGCCGTTACTGACAATGACATTGTGAGTCGTTAACCTTTGCAAGAACTGTGAAGTGCAAGGACAACAGCTTTCATCTCCAGAACATGTATGTGTTGGGTCACCCTACACCAGTCTAGTGTCCGTCGACCCATTCTTTCATGTGCAAGACAGCAAAAAGGAACTACTTGCACCATGGCTTCTATCAGGCCCACTATGAAGGCAGAGCTCCCCTAGTCGACCCGAGATTGCAACTGAGACAGGCTTAAAAAGCCGGCTGCCTCTCTGAAATCAGTACAATGGTCACCCTCCTGGAGTCCAGAACCATGCGCAGAAATGTTTTCATTGGGGAAGGCTGGAACTTGCTCTTCTTGCAGTTACGGTGCAGAGCCAGGCCTTGGGTACCACACACTTCTTTCTCTTAGGTTTATGAAGGCTGATGAAGGACTCTGACCTTTCGAGTCATCTGCCAAACAGTGTGGATGAACTGGATGAAAAAAGGGGGGAATGCTCAGAGTTAGCATGGTTCCCATCACCTTGACCCACACGCTACAACACAGGAAAAAAATACTTTGAGTGGACAAAACGTCAGGTCACCTGACAGCAGCACTGCTCCTCTGAGCATAGCCCAGCCGGTCTCCGAGGTTATTCAGGCCTTACTGCCTATGGATACATAGATACACTTTGCCCGTGCATTGGGTGAATTTTCAGGAAAAAGAGATACCAAATATTCAAAAGGAAGTTCCAATGCCCTGCCAGATGGGTACCTGGAAGCATTGTTTGTTGCCCAAGCCCCAGAATGGCCAAAGTCCTCTGTCCTGTTTGAGGAGTAAAACCACACTCTACCCTTCTCATGGCTTTCTTTAACCTCCTCCAAAATGGGGGGTGAGTTCTGTCTTCAGCACCTGCGCATGTTGAGGGTAGGTCACGATAATGAAAGTGGCCAACCTTGTTAGAGGAGAGCATTAGAAGAACTATAATCGGCAGCCATGGGACCACCCATGGCTCTATTGACAGGAGGGGGTGGGCGCTTTGAAGACCTGGTCCTCCGCTCCCTTGCCGGTGATTGTTTTGGATAGGCTTGATCCACCAGAGGGAGCTGCTCATATGCAACCTGGTTTCCACAGGATAATTCATTATCATTCACCTCATCTTCATTCAACACTGGAGAGGATGGTAGGGGACTAATATGGTTAATTGTAGGTCAGGGGATGGGGGAGGTCCGGCCAAAATGCCAGTGTCTTGAACACTACCTTCATCCAAGAAGAAGAAGAAGAAGAAGAAGAAGAAGAAGAAGAAGAAGAAGCTCATTGCCACAGTTTTACAAATAGACACGGAAATAATGAGGTTAATGGCATCTGTTCAGAAAGGTTGTTAGCAATGGACCTCTGCAACGCCTTTATACAAACTTGAACCGTCAAACTGCAAACAATACCCATAACAGTAGGAGAGAGGACAGCCTTTTCTGAAATCTCATACACAGCACCCTGAATCAGGTGAGGATCAAACATTCAACTGATTCCACTCCAACACAGGTGTTTTAAAGGTAAATTGGCAGGCAAGCCGGTGTGTTATACAGAAATATCCACGTCACTAGACAGCAGGGGGACCATCCCCTGTGTATGTATGTGTGTGTCAGACAGCATTGTGCAGTGGAGTTCCCGTGGTATGAGTGGGGGAGGAGGAGGACAGGGAGTGGGAGGACGTCTCTCTTTGCAGCTCTTCCACCCTTCGCTGCAACTCTGATCTCAGAAACAGCAGCTCCTTCAGAGTCTGGTGTACTGGCACCTGAAAAACAAATAGTGAATAATAATATTAGCACAATTCACAATTTCAACCAGCGATTACATGTAGTTGTTCAACTTCCAGAAAATCTGCAAAACCAAACCAATCCAGTCCTGTGGATCCCCTGCATTATATGATGGGAGTGAAGGGATATTCAAATAGAAAAGAAAATTTTTGGTAAAATTCAGAAAAGAAAATTTAGGGTACAAAAACCTAATTCCAAATACAACACAAAAACCTAATTCCAAATACAACAATTACTCCAAGAAGTCCAGTTGGTGGATGCTGCTTGATACTGTTGCCTGCTGATGAGTCGCCAACCCTCTGCTTTAAATACTGCTCCCCACCCTCCATTCATCACTACATAGGAAGTGTACCTGTGGTCTCATGCGCGGGTTCCAGCGAGCATAGTAGCTGGTCCACAGCTCTAGGTGTCTAGAGGAAACAAGTGGATACAGAACATGGTGCTCATAATCCACATAGAAGGGGTTGGTGAAGTCCTCCGGCTGGCTGGAAGGGGGCAACAAAAGTCAGACAGTCAGAGACTCACTTCTGTCATTCACTCCATTCACTTATTCGAATGAGGCAGCTGTCTTACCTGTTAATGTAGGACCACAAGGACACAGTCTTGGTCTGCACCTCCTGAACAAGACATAAGAGTTTGAACATGACCCATTTAAGACTCATGAACCCCTGTTAACAGAAAACTGGTCCTTACCTTGGCTGCCCTCTCCTCTTCACTGTTATAAAGGAATGTACCAAAGAGACAGCTGTAGAGGTGGTCCAGCACCGTGATCAGGAACAGCTCATTGAACTCAAACGCTGCTGAGAACTGCAGTCAGAAGAGGAGTAGTGATAATGAGTGGAGAGAAGCGGCCCATTTCCACATAAGTTCAAAATACCGCACACACTTCTTTCTCTTAAGTTTATGAAGGCGGATGAAGGACTCTGACCTGTCGAGTCATCTGCCAAACACAGTCGATGAACTGGATGAAAAGGGGGGAGCGCTCAGAGTTAGCATGGTTCTCATCGCCATGACCCACACGCTACAACACAGAAAGAAAATACTTTGAGTGGACAAAACGTCAGGTCGCGTTACACCTGCTACAATTAGGCACCATACAATTAGGCACCATAAATACAACAGGAAGCTTATAAGTAGCTATAATACACATTAACATACGGATACTCTAGTTAAGCAGTATCCTTAGGTTAATGAATGTTACTCACCTACCTAACTCTAACTAATATTACATCACAGCCAGTCTTAAATAATTTCGCTCTGCAAGAGCTTCCTACTGTTTTCATTGTGTCTTTCTCTGAGAAACAAACACCCCATTTCCAACTGGACAGACATTAAAATAAAGGTTAAAACTTATTCTAATATGGGTGTAACTACAGGCAGAACATAGTGCAATCAGATCTCAGCTAGGTGTAAATGACAACAGCTCACTACCTGCATAGTTTATGTTCCAAATGCATCTGACATGGATGTGCAACAGAATGATAATGATTTGCCTACAGCCTTCCTTGCCACAAGGCATGTAAGGTAATCATGAGGGCTCCGGTTCTCAAAAAGCTTGAAAACCACTGCTCAAAATTAAACAATAAACTATTAAAACCAAGAGACAATTAAATTGGATACAGCAATCAACACATAGAAATTTGAACTTGGAAGCTGCCTAACAAATTTAAAATAAAGCTAACATTATGTTTTTATCAGTCTTACAGTTATCACTGACAGTGATCTTATTGTACTCTCAGTTTTTAACTAACAAGCTGGTAGCAAGAACATGACCACAATCACAATTATTATTCCCAGTTCCTTACTGCGGCAAACTTGTGTCCAAAACTAATCCACTCCTTCTCCACCAGAACCTGCAACATACAGTATACCAACATGATTACACTGTACATATGACTACAGCATATACGTAGTTGATATTGTGTTGCAGTGTGTGACCTGGAATCCTCTGAGTGTGCGGTAGTAGCTGTCCAGCATCAGCATGGCCAGAGAGGTGAGCTGAGCAGTTCTGTCCCAGCCATCACTGCAGTGTACCACTACCGATGTCTTCCCAGATTCCACCTTATCAGCTATTTTTGCTGCTCCCGCTAATAAAAGCTACACACAAGACATTGTCAGTACAATTTATGAATAATAT